>NC_141553.1:29020000-29175000 GCF_021556685.1 Rattus norvegicus
TGGAACTGGAGTTACAGATGGTTGCAAGCCATTACAGGGGTGCTGGAAATCAAACCTGGTACTGTGCGAGAGCAAGTGTTTTTAACCACAGAAGCATCTCTCTTTAGCTTCACAGAATCCTAGAAAAAAGTAGAAGTAGAAGTGTGTGTGTGTGTGTGTGTGTGTGTGTGTGTGTGTGTGTGTAGAACAGTTAGTAACCTTTCTACTAGATTTTTTTTTTTTTTTTTTAATAAAGATAGGGTCAGTACTCTCAGCAGTCAGGAGGAGGCAAAGGCAGATGAGTTCAGAGCCAGCTTAGCCTACATAGTGAGTTCCAGAACAGCCAAGGCTGTGTAGAGAGACCCTGTCTCCAAAAAGAAAATCAAATAAACAGATAGGGTCTCACACATCCTGGGCTAGTCTTGTTAAGTAGCTGAGGATGACTTCGAACTCCTGACCCCTCTGCCTTCATTTCGTGTGTCTGGGATTGCAAGTGTGCGTGTCACCACGGCCGGTTTCTGAGGTGCTGGGGCCTCCTGCATGCTGGGCCAGTCCTCTATGAGACTGTTGTTCTTTGTCTGGGACAGGGCTTCACTCTGTAACCAGGCCTACCTCGAACTTGAGGTCCTCCTTCCTCGCCTCCCAGGTGCAGAGCTAGGATTACAGACGTGGGCCACCACGCCTGGCTGCCTACTAGTTATTCTGAAACACACAATTAGGTTATGCCGTCCATAGTTGCCATACTTGTGTTAGAACATTGGCTTCACCCCTCCTACCCAACTGCCCTTGGGCCCATCAGCCATTCTCTGTCCATCCCTCTTTACCTCCTACTGGATTTTAGCTTACAGACCTCTTCCTTGAGATGCTCTTGGGTCTCCAGTGTTAGCCCTCTGGGCTCCCTTGGGACAGCGGTTCTCAACCTTCCTAATGCTGTGATCCTTTAATACAGTTCATCATGTCGTCGTACCGACCCCCAACCACAAGATTATTTTTGTTGCTATTCAATGACTATAACTTTGCTGTTATGAATTGTAATGTAAATACCTGATATGCAGAGAATCTGATCTACGACCCAGGTGAAAGGTCATTTAACCCCTCACCCAAAGGTCAGGACCTACAGGTTGAGAACCATTGCCTTAGGAGACCCAGGGACCCAGGGGGTTTGTTGTTCTTTATGGTCTGTCTGTATTTCCAGCAGACCGCGTTGTCTGGGAGGGCAGAGTCCAAGGGCGCTTTCCTTTGTTGTGTTCTTGACTTTGGCAGTTGCCCGGCCATTGTTCCAGCTTGGTGCAGAGCAGGTGTTCAGTGTGCACTCAGTCGCTGGCTGGCCCCTTGCCTGCAGGAAAGGGCTCACAGTGAGGGATGTTAAAAGGCTGCACACAGAAGGCAGGCAGACACTGTGGCCAGACAGGATGCAGCGACTTGAAAGAGAGGGGTGCAACCTTTTTTTGTTAATAATTTATTTTTATGTGCATTGGTGTTTTGCCTATTGTATGTCTGTGTGAGGGTGTTAGATCACCTGGATCTGGAGTTACAGACAGTTGTGAGCCACCATGTGGGTGCTGGGAATTGAACCTGGGTCCTCAGGAAGAGTGCTTTTAACTGCTGAGCCATCTCTCCAGGTCCAAGAGAGGTATCTAATCTCAACAGAGAAATCTGTAACCCAGAACGAGGATGAAAAGTGACAAAAATCCTCTCTGAACTGAGCCTCTGCTGTGATTTAGATGTGGTTAAAGTATAAAGTATATCTCGTAAAAGTTTGTGTCCTGGAAGCTTGCTTCATAAAGTGGCAGGGTGGTAAGGCCTTTTAATGGCCTGGGTAGAGCATTGGGCTCTGTTGGCAGACTCTGCCTTACATGCAGGAGGCCTTGAGTTCAATCCCCAGTAGCACACAGACCAGGCATGCTGGCACACACCTGTATTCCCAGCACTTGAAAAGTGAAGGCAGAAGGATCAAAAGTTCAAGGTTACCCTCAACTTCATGCTCCATTTGAAGTCAACAAGGGACACAAGAAATTGTGTGTCAAAATAAATAAATAAATAAATAAATAAATAAATAAAACCCTAACTAAATATACACACACATCAGACATAATAAAATAAATCTAAACAAACAAAACGCTACAACTAACTAGGGCTGGGAGATGGGCTCGGTGGGGAAGAACTCTACTGAGCTCAGATCCCCAGCGTCCATGAAGAAAGCTAAGTATGGTCATGTGCACCGCAGTGCTGGTGAGGTGGAGTAGAAACCAGAGTATCACTGGGCATGCTGACCAGCAGCCTCGCATCGAGGAGTGGGGCACACCTACGGCACGTTCAGAGAGAGATTCTCTCTCAAAGGAGCAAGGAGAGTGACAGGGGACACCTGATGACCACAGTCATCCCTGGACTCCATGGTGGAAAGACTCCCGAAGTGGTCCTCTGTCCTCTCTGTGCACACACGTGTACACAGAAGCACACACTACACAGTGCGATAAAAGGAGAAGGGAGAGAAAGCGCCTATCACCAGGCCTGTGGAAGGGCTCGCCTTCTATCTGTAACCATTGCCGTGACAGAAAAACCAAATACACAAGTAAACAAACATTTAGAAGGTTTGTATTCTCAAGCACCTCTCAGAACTCTGGAGGAACGGTTCATTACAGGATGGTTTAACATTAGTTCCCAGCATCCAGAAGACAGGACGACAGAGTTGCTGGTTAGTTATTCTCTGAACTTCAGCCTTGCCACTCCAAGGATGGCTTGTTACGAGGGATATGAAGTATCCCTGTGTGATACCACTGGAACCGGGAAGATGCTATGGAGGTGGCTGGGGGACCACCGTGCTCTCTCTAGCAGCCAGAGACAGAAGAAACAGCAGTGTAGGGAAGCCGAGGCTGAGGCCTGTAGGTCCAGCACTAGGACCCAGAGGCTGAGAGGGGAGCAGCCCCCGCAGGGTAAGTTCAGAGCCAGAACACAATGTTCTCAGCTCACCCACAGGAAACCCTGAAGAAGAGAGCTGCACATGGCCTCTGCTGGGCGTGTTCTACTCTTGGCCTTTTATTCTCTTTCCTAACCTCCGTCCTCACTTTCACATCCTGTAACCTGCAAAGCCCACACACCCCACCCCTCTGAGCTGGTCCCAGGCCCCAGGAGAGCAACCAAGTCAGGAAGCCCAGGGTCTCTAACCTTGGTTTCCTGAATGAACACTTTGTGGTGGAAACTTTTTATAGTGCAGGAGGCAGGCTCAGACAAAGCTGTGCTTCTAGCTTTGGTGAGGGGAAACAGCTGATGGCTCTGTGCCTCCTCCTCCCTTCCTCCTCAAGGCCAGGCCCCACCTGGGACCAGTGAGGGCGGCGCCACCACCTTTGCTGCATAGATCAGCCTGGGGAGGGCCTGTGATGTGGTTCCTAGTTTTTATTTCCACAAATGCTATAATATGTTGCCCCATAGAGCTATTTTTATTGAATTAAAAAAAAAAAAAACAAACCAAAACACCTAACCACCAAAAAACAGCAAATGTCTGCAAAACCAGCAGGCCTGGTACAGGGAAGGCCAAGGTGAACTTCTTCCTTCCCTGCAGCCTGCTACCTTGGTTTGTGGTCTGGGGTCCCTCACCCCCCAGGTGCTACATTCAGTCTTTTTTTTTTTTTTGCCTCTGTGACTGTTCACTTTTTTGAGGCAGGGTCTCTAGGGGGCCTGGATGAGCAGGGCCTGGATGAGCGGGCCCTGAATTCACAGTAATAAAGCTGGGTCTTAGCCTCCCTCCACCCCAGCCCTGTTATTATAGCTATGAGGCATTACACCTGGTGTTCACGAGTGCATGCGTGCATGCGTGCACGTGTGCGTGTGTATGTTGGGTCACAAAAGCATGGCTCTGAAACCTATGCCATTTATTCCAGTGTTTTCTTAGTGACTTCTCCAAACATGGCTACTTGGTGGTTTTATGAACCCAAGGATGAACAAAAGAAAGCCCAGCAAACTCCAAAGAAGTGCTTGCTAAAACTGTGCTGGTGCGGGGTGTGTGTGTGTGTGTGTGTGTGTGTGTGTGTGTGTGTGTGTGTGACAGGTGGCACTTCTTCATTTTGCCATTAGGGTCTCCTATAGCGCAGGCTGGCCTTGAACTTGTTACACAGCTGAAGATGACCTTGAAAACCTGACCTTTCTATTTAAAATGCCGAGTGCTGCAGTTACAGGCTGCCATACTGTTTTACAAGTCCCGGGGGCTGAGCCCAGGGTCTTGTACATGCTAGGCAAACACTCTACAAACTGAGCCGTACCCCAAGTCCCTCTTCTGGCTTTTTTTTTTTAATATTTACTTATTTTATGTATGTGAGTACACTGTCTCTGTCTTCAGACACACCCGAAGAGGGCATCAGATCCCACTGCAGATGGTCGTGAGCCCCCACGTGGTTGCTGGGAGTTGAACTCAGGACCTCAGGAAGAGCAGTCAGTCTCTTAACTGCTGAGCCACCTCTCTAGCCCCTCTGGCTTCTTTTAAACGTATGTTTTAAGCCAGATGGTGGTGACACATAGCTTTAATCCCAGTACTCAGGAGGCAGAGGTAGGCAGATCTCTGAGTTTGAGGCCAGCCTGGTCTACAGAGTAAGCTCCATGACAGCCAGGGATACACAGAGAAACCCTGTCTGGGAAAAAAACACAATGAAACCAAAATAAATAAATATACAGTTTATATATATTTTTTATTTGTATGAGTGTTTTATCTACGTGTCTGTTTGTATATCCAGTGCATGTCTGGTGGTAGTGGAGGTCAGAGAATAGAATATTGGATCCCCAAAAACTGGAGTTACAGATGGTTATGAGCTACCACATGGGTGTTGGGTGCTCTGTAAGAACAGTACCTGCCTTTACCTGCTGAGCTGTCTCTCCAGCCCCAGGTCCCCTTTCTGGCTTCTTAAAAGAGGACCACTGAAAAGAAGACGTGGCACTTCCAGGAAGCTTCCAGAAGCTTTTTCATGGAGTCCTTCAGCTCTGACACTTTAGTCTGCTCAACTACAGCCTGCAAGTGAGTCTCTGTGGGTCCTCACTCCAGTCCAGTAAAGAGAGTAGGTTTTAGGATGCTGTTGTGAGAATTTTCTTCTTGGGGAGAGAAGGCCACACACAATTACACACACACACACACACACACACACACACACACACACACACACACACGCGTGTGTGTGTGTGCTCCAATGTATTATTAAATCTTCCCCTTCTTCAAATAGTCTCAATAACACAGCTGGATTCCACTAAAGTTCTTCCCCCTGGGAATCAGTGTGTATTAGGGTCACTTACAGAGTGTGGGTAAGACGGGTTACGGGCATGATCCTGGGTGAACCTAAGGCAACATTGCTAGGTCTGCACACAGCACGCTCGGTGGCCTTCCCAAGGCAGTGTAGAATCCCCTTCCCCAGCCTGTGTGCTCTACACAGAGGTCACATGCAAGTAGGGCAGAATTGCAAACAAGTGGCTGGGAGGAGAGGCTGGGTACTCAGGCAAGGATTCCCTGATGACACCACCTCTCCTGCGAAGGTCAGCAGTTAACAGTGGAGATGATCTGTTGTAGGTGGGCCCAGCCGAGCTCCTGAAGATGGCTGAGTCCTGTACAACAGCTGTATGCCTTGGGGAAGCAGCTCCTGGAGGAGTCCAGCCGAGGAGGCCCTGAGCAATAAAAGACCTCGGTTCTTCGTTTTTTCCACCTTGCTGGGTAATTGTGTATGAATTTCTCATCCACAGCTTCCATGGCCTCATTTAAGGACAGTTGAGGGACAGCAGGACATCATAGCAGGAAAGGGTTGCCAAGCCTTGGAGAGTTTGTGGCCCGGTCCTTCGAATCGTCTTCTGACCTTCACATGCATGCTACACACAACGTACACATACACACTCGGACAAGTGTAACAGTTGTTTTGATTTAGAGAGAGTTGGGCTGGACACTCCTAACAGGTTGTCTTTCTAAAATTCACATGTGGAGGTGTGGGAGTCCTAAGCCCAGTAATTCAGGGCTGAGCTTCTTTGCAGCTAGGTCTTGACAGAGGTTATCAGATGCAAATAAAGCCTGTAGGTTCCTAATGCAACTGTCCAAACAAAATAGGGTGTGCTCCTGAAAGCGACTTGCTCCTGGAGCGGAGAGCAGAGGGCACTGTCAAGGCTGGGGATGCTGGAAGTCTGCTTACCCAGCAAGCATGGAGCTCTGGGTTTAGTCCCCAACACTACATAAACTGGACATGGCTTAAGAGGTTAGTGGTGGGAGGTTTACAAGGGCACTGTCAATAACAAACTGAATTTGAGGTCAGGCTTGTTCACATGAGACTCTGGAGGCCTGGGGGCATCTACAAGCCACAGAGAACACTCTAGAATGGAGCCTTCCCTTGTGCTTTCTGAAGTATCCTTACAGACACACTAATTGTGGACTTTAGACTTTCAGAGTTGTGAGTTAAATTTCTGCTGTGTAAGCAGGTCAGTCTGTGGCATTTTGTTACAGAAGTCCCAACTAACATTGTCCCTATGTCCCTTGAAGTTCCCAGGTCTCGATTCTTCCTGGCCATCCCTGCCATGCCTTCGTGGTTTCTTCCCAACCACATGGCATTTTTTTACCTCTTTCTCAGAGAATAAATGACATGTGTGGGAAGTCCCTGGCATGATGCCCCACATGTAGTCACGCCTTTCTATGTTAACCAGGGTGAGTGTCCCTCTAGTGTTCCCAGAGCTTGCGTTCCACTGGTACCTACCCTATCCTCTGTGCTAAAATGAGAGGCATGGCTTTGAGCCTGGGGCCTGTCTTTGTTATTGAAGACTCTTCCTTCCCACCTCAGCAACTATGAAGTCTAAAAGTACCAAATTGGCATTTGCCAGGGCAGAACTCTTTAATGGAGGCCCATTTTGGCCACAGAGTCAGCGGGCTTAGAAAAACCCAAAATGGGAAGTTGCTTCTCTGTCCTTGGGTAAGAAATTCTTCTGTGCCCATGACTGACTTGGCTTCTCAGGGAAGTCAGCACTGCAGGCCTCTGGGATTAAAGCCCGGGTACTCCTATTAGCCTAGTGAGGGCTCCTGTGGCTGGCAGGGTCTCAATGGGACCTGACCCTGGGGATGTCAGTAGTTCATAATTATGGACGGTAAGGTTTGACCCTTCCCCCTCCCCTCAGCTTCTCTTCTAGCTCCTAAGAGTCGTCCTGAGTCTGGAATCTCTGGAGGCCATACCCTGTACTCCTGCTGCAGGCCTGGGTCCCTACAGGCTCTGACCTCCCATCTCCTGCTGTCTGCATGCAGGCTGTGAATGAGGCCATAGGGTGAGACCTGGTTCTCTCTTGGCAGTGACACAGTACTGGGATTGGAGTGTCCCAGGTTGTCTTTCAGCTGCTGTTTGAGTGCACCCTGACTTTGTAGAATGATCTAGATGGACTCTGTTTTGGGGGCTCAGTAGAGAGCTGTGTGGATAGTGTGAGACCCAGTTGAGACCCAGTCAGTGCCAGTGTGAGTTTGGGATCTGCTGAACAGACTAAATGTCCATGTTGACGTGGGTTACTTTCCTGTGCATGTTCAGAGACCTCTGAAAATAAGGGAGGGATAGGTCTGGGAGTCAACTGAGGCTTTTAGGGCCCCAGGAAGGGAGGGAGAAGCAGTGATCTGGGAGAAAAACAACTTCCCACAAAGTTGGTACACTCCTTTGAATGGACTCACTCTAGGCTGCCTCTTATCCTGACTTTTGGCTGGGAGCCTGGAAGGGAGGGTCCTTCAGTAATTCTCTCTCGGCTGAGGACATACGCCTTTCCCCTAGAGCAAATAAATAACTTCGGAGCTGTGGTGCCAAGTTCCAGTCCAAGCATAACTACCACTCCTCTCCTAGTGGTCTGCAGAGTACACCTGATGCAATGGACCAGCCAGTGGCTGTGCCCCCAGGCTCGGAGCCTGCTTTCCCGGCCTTTACAGGAGTCTCCTGGAGACATCCTCTGGCTCTTTTGGTGGAAAGTGGAGCACAGGGAAAGAGGCTCAGAACAATGTGCTTCTTGCTTCCTCCTCCTGAGACACACCACTCCCTGTTTACAAGGTGTGCGTTCCAGCTACATCAGGTGACCAGAGTTCAACAGATGTGGCCCTGACTTTGCACATGCTGTTCCCTGGGCTTGGAACACTTGTTTGACACTTTCCCCTCTGCTGGCTTAACTGGAGCATCTTCTCACCTGCATGCACTGAACTTCCCACCAGGAAATTGTCTTTGCCCCGCTCCTTACTCCCACCTTCCTGCCTGCTTCTGCAGCCTCCTGGACTAGGCCAGGCCTGCAGCTCTCACACCGAATATTTATTCTCTGTGCTTACTGCTCCTTTGTTCCAAATGGCTTCCAAATTGGACTACAGAAGTCACACTTGAGTCTGAGGCTATGTACTGGCCCCAGGAAGAGGAGGCTCTAGTTTTATTTATGTATGTGGTGTTCATCTATGTATGCATGTTCATGTGTGTGCACATGCATGTGTAGGCCCAATCATGACACTGGTGCCTTCCTTATTCACTGAGGCAGTGCTTCTCAGCTGAAGCCAGAGCTTGCTGTTCTCGTGAGAGTCACCTTGCCCCCAGGGATGCGTCTCTTGAGTACAGAATTTTTTTTTTTTTTCCCCGGAGCTGGGGACCGAACCCAGGGCCTTGCGCTCTACCGCTGAGCTAAATCCCCAACCCCTGTTACAGGTATTTCTGAGTGTGAGTGTGAGTGCTAGGGACTGAGCCCGGATCCCTAGTGCTCTTAACCACCGAGTCATTTCCCTAGCATGGACATCGGACTTCTGATCCTCTAACTGCCACGTCCTTCGTGTTGGGATTACAGATGTGTCCCTCCACACCTGGTTTGATACCCTACCCTGGATGGATTGAATCCAGGGCTTCAAGCATCCTAGGCAAGCACTCTCCTGAGCCATACCCCCAGCCTAGGAGCCTGTGCTTTTGATTGAGACAGGTGTCTATACATAGCCTTGGCCTAGAACTCACTATGCAGCCCAGGCAGGCCTCTAACTCAGAGATCTTCTTGCCTCTGCTTTCCAAGGGCTGAGATCAAAGGTGTGCACCCCCACACCTGGCTTAAAGCCTGTATTTTCACTTGGCTGGGCTTTGAGGCACACACAGGCCTGGGAACTGTCGCCTCACTTATGTCGCCCCATGGTGCTATGTTGTAACCTGTGGTGTTGCACATGCTGGGTGAGTACTCTGCCTCCTGCCGCGCTGCCAATGCCAATGGCCCCAGCGTCTTTCTGCTTTCACTTCCCCTCCCCTCTAGCCCAGCGCAGCAATTTGCTTACGCCCTTGCCCTTACCATGCAAAACCTCACCACCAGCTACTTCTTTTCTCCTTTCTCAGCGCCAGGCTGTGAGAACTGCTTATGTACTTCCTCCCAAGACTGTCATGGTCAGTTCACAGACAGGAGCCATCAGATGGGACCTCCCTCAGCTTCCTGTCACCTCACCTGGGAGGCTACCCACTCAGCAGTATCCTTTTCCCTCCCTCTCTCCAACCGGTTTCTGTTTGTCACCTGTTCCCACTTTCTCAGCACCTCACCTCCAGCAGTCCCTTCCCCTGCCTCTTGGATGCCTGCGCCTGCCCTTCTGACAGAGAACTTTAAGGCATCCTAGGCATTGTTTCCCCACCCCCAAGCTGGCACTGCTTCCCTGACCTCTGAGGTGGCTGAGCTGAAGACAAGTCAAGTAGCTGCCTTCACCCCTAAACTCACTTGTGTGGCTGCCCTAGATTCTGCTGTCTCTGCCACTGACTTTTGGGTGCCACCTTCCTGGTTCTGCTGTCTCTCTGGTAACTGATGGTTGCTTTCCTGGCACCCCTCTCTGCCTACAGATGGTGGCAGTTCCTGGAGAACCCTGCTGGGTACAATCCTCTGCTTACTGCATGGACACACACACACACACACACACACACACACACACACACACACACACACTCACTCTCTGTCTCTCTCTCTCTCTCTGTCTTCTCCCCAGTCCCCCCAGTGTCATCTGTACCCTGCCATGGATGTTCATGTGTGCTGGGGATGGTACTCAGGTCCTCAGACACTCCAGGCAGTAATTGTGCCACTGAGTTACACTCCTTACCTTCCTTTGGCTTACAAACATCTCTAGGCTGCTGAATCAGGAATCCGAGTTACAGCCAGCTCTTAGACCCTAGCCTCACAGTCTCGGGAGGCTTCCTTAACCTGCTCCTGTCTGCAAACTCTTGTCCTAGCTAATGGTATTACCTGACACAAGAAATCTGGCTGTCTGCCCTAAGTCTGGCAAATTCTACCAACCAAGTCCTTTCCAGGGCACTCTGGAGCAGCTCTTGGATGAGATCCACCCTCCTATCTTCATCTCCAGGGGCAGACATTTCTGACTCCATCTCGGCCCACTGCCAGTGCTCTACCATGCCTTCAGCTTGGCTCTCTGCATCAGAACAGATCATGGCATTTCCCCCTTCTCAGCCCTCAGTGGCTCCCAGTCACTGAGGGGTCCAAGCTCACACTGCTCAGAGAACTTGCAGGTCCTAGTCTCACTGCTTGCCAAGCCATCCATGGCAAGCCACCCGTAGCTCACAAAGCACTGATCTTTGCTTACCCAAAGGACTGCCAACACATTCAATTCCCCCCACCTAGAAAGTTCTCATTCCCACCTGCTTTTTGCTCAGTCTAGGTCTACCCATACCCCTCCCCACTTTCTGGAAAGCATTCTCAGTCCTCTGTGACCCAGCTGGATCTCTCCTCTCTGCTGTGGTATCTTACAGCACCCTAAACTTTCTACTGAAGTTCCTTTGTTGTGTATCCTATTCCCATAGGCTCTGGGAGCTGAGGACTTCGCCTTGCTCTGCACCACAGCCCATCATCCGACGGACCTATAGAGGCTGAGTTAGAGCTTGGTGTGTGTAGAGAAGCTGCCCTCCCCTCTGGAAGCAGTAGCCAACAGGCCGCTTCATTATCAGCTCTGGACAGCGTGTTATAATGACGCACGCTGGCTTGGGAAAGCAACTCTTAGGGAGACTGGACAGACTGGAAAACCAGTGTATGAAGCAGAGCCTGGCGGTGGATGCTGACACAGTGCACTGCTGCCGTGCCATTTTGCATGTGGGCAGGGAGCCACTAGCAGCCCTGGCTTTGCCTCACTGCAAGGACAGAATCATGTGCCGCATGGCTGCTTTGGAAGTTTCTATTTGTTCCACAGCTTATGCCCATCAGAGTAGCAGCTGGGAGAACAGGCTCTGGGCTGAGTTCTAGGGCAGTCTTCCCTCTGCCCGTTCTTACCTCAGACAGTACTCTACTGTGGATTTTGCACTGGAAACTGCGAGTGTTTAGACTAGAGAAATGTTTCAGGATGCCACTTAGTGGAGAGCACTTGTTTTGTCAAGGCAAGGCCCCCAGCTCAATCCTGGTATGATTTGAATGTGAAATGTCCCTCGCAGGCTGTGTGTTTGAACACACTGTCCCTGGCTGGTAGACTTAAGGCTGTAGGGGAAGGCTGTGGGCATTACAGGCTGGCATGGCTCCCAGTCGGGCTCTATTTTCTGGTTGGAGCCATGTAACTGGCAGTTGTTATACACTCCCTAAGCCACAGACCACGTCTAGCCTATGCATTCCCTGCCATGGTATTCCCTCAACTGTACTGAGAGCTAAATTAAATCTCTCTCGACTTAAATGAATTCTGCCAGGTATCTGGTCGGTCACAGGTTCAACAAAAAGTAACTAATACAAATTCCAGCCCTTGACAACAGAAAAGGCCTGTTAAATGCTTTATCTATTCCATTACTCTGCAGTGTCTGTCATGAACCAGGCTGTGTGCATGCTTGGTAAGGACGTGCCCTGCCACTGAGTGACAGCCTGGCCCTGTTCTATGTTCCAGGTACACAGTCCAGCAGACACAGCAGGGCCTGCCTTGTAAGCCAGGTGAACTCACCTCTCCCGGATTAAGACCCCTTTGACCAGATGCTAATAAAGGGATGCTCAGAAGCTGGTGTGCCAAGCAACGAGACCCAGCTCCTCCTCCCCCTCCTCCTTTTCTTCCTCTTCCCCTTCCTCCTCCTCCCCCTCCTCCTCTTCTTGAGCCATCTCCTTCCCAGACTCCACTTTGGGAAAACAGGAAAACAATCTGGTGTCATTTATGCTCTGCTTGTTGTCCAAGGTTTCATCCTCAAGTATCTGTCACTTAAGACTTACCTCGTGTGGCACTTCAGGCAATTAATTACAAAGAGGCCTGCCAAGATACTCAGGCAACATTAGGTGCTTTGGTAAAACACTGGTGGCCTTTCTAACCTTCGTGCCTGGAACAGCAGGGTGGCTCTCTTCTGATTCTACCTCCGTCATTTATGGAGGTAGAGGTTCCCGGCCTTAAGGGCCAAAGTTTCTACAACTCTTGAACTTGACTGGGAACAGAGGAGTCAGGGGCTTCCTACCATGTGAGGAGAGAGAAGCCACAGCTGCAAAGGAATGGCAAAGAAAGTTCTGCGTCAGAAGCTGGCTCGTCAGAAGGCTGGTGTACAGTGATGGAGCACTGACAGGCCACAAGAGCATCAGATATAGGGTGCCACTGACAAACAACACTCTCAAGCCCAACCTGGTGGCACATGCCTGTAGCCTCAACCCTCAGGGGCAGGACCAGGGTTCAAAGCCATCTTCTGCTGCATAGTAAATTTGAGGCCAGGCTTGGCTACATGAAATCCTGTGCCAAAAACAAACTAAAAGTGTGTGTGTCTTAGTCATGAGGACCTGAGACCCTGAGTACCCACATAAAAAGCTAGGAACAGTAAGTAGAGTGTATCTGTAATCCCAGTACAGGGGAGGCAGACAAACCCTATCTCAAAAAGAAAGGTGGAAAATGACTGGGAAGACACCCGATACCAGCCTCTGGCCCTCACAGGCATACACAGATGCACTTGCATATGCATGCATATATATACACCACCCACAGTACTAGAAAATTCATATGAGAAACTCTGGGCTTAGCATGGTGGCACACATTTGTAAGTACTAACTATTTGGGAAGCAAAGGAGGAAGATCATGTACGCCCAGAAGTCTGGGGCCAATGAGGGTAAGACCTAACTCCCACATTACTATTTGTCCTTTACTGTTGTTGTCGTTGTTGTTGTTAAAGATATTTTATCCGCATGCATGTATGTATGTGCACCACATTTGTGCTTGATGCCTGAGGAGGTCAGAAGAGGTAGTTATTGGAACCCCTGGAAATGGAGTTTTAGATGGTTGTGACCCGCTATGTGGGTACTAGGAATGAAACCCAGGTCTCTGCAAGAACAAGTGTTCCACATCACTGAGCCATCTCTCCAGCTCCTTAACTCTGCATTTGAATGTTCTTACTAAATAATTAAATGCAAAGTTAAAAGTGGACAGCTTCGGTTGGCCCGGTAGCACATACCTGCTAATGCTAGCACTTAGTAGGTAGAAGGAAGAGAATCAAGACTCTAAGACCAGCCTGGGTTACCTGAGATCGGTGTTCAAAATCAACCTGGGTACTCAAAACCCTGTCTAAAAAAAAAAAAAAAAACAGAAAAACAAAACCAAATCATCAAAGTTTACGTTTGAGTCTATTAGGGGGCAACCAGGTAAACAAGCCTCCACTGTGCTTCAGAGTCCTCCTTACCAGGCCTCAGGGTAGAAGGCAGGACAGTGACAATTTGCTGTACCAATACACAAGTTTTAGCATTTCCCCTTGATGTGTATGCATGTGTGTAGGCATGTCCACGTGTAGGGTGGAGGACAAATTTATACCATCCTCAGGGGTGCCAACCATGTCCTTTGAAGCACGGTCTCTCAGTGGCCTGAGGCTCACCGAATATTAGACTGGTTGCCAGTAAGTCTCCTAGCTTTGCCTCCTCAGGGCTGGTTCTTTGCAAATGCTGCCATGTCTGGCTTCATGTGGGTTCTGGGGATGACACCCAGGCCCTTGTGCTTGGGAGGCACCTTACTGACTGAGCCATCCTACTAGCCCCAGGAGCTTTCACTGTACAAATTTAAGGCTGGGGATTACAATACCATGTTTCATAGAGTCTGAGCTTTTGGGGCTGGCAGACTGGACCTCAGCTATGCAGCTTGCTCTGGACCTCATGCCCCTCTTCCATGGTATGTGTGGGGTAGTATTTAGCTATAGAAAGGGCTAATTAAGGTCTGACACAGTGAGAGATGAGTCAGAGGTAGACTGGGGGTGAGAGACAACAGCCAATGAAAGGTGCAGAGAGCTGGAACACACCTTTAAAAGAGTAGTCAGGGCTCTGTTGGGAGGGCCTGTAACAGCTGAGTGATTCATGGGAAACATTCACAAAGGAGCCCCGTGTCTCTCTAATCTCTTCCATTATCCTCTTGCTAGCTTCTCTCTAAGGTCTTATGTAGCCCAGGCTGGTCATGAAATCCTAATTCTTCCACTTTCACCTCCCAAGTGCTAGAATTACTGGTGTGTGATACCAAGCCTGGCTTCTCTTTAATGTTCAAGGTCACATTATGAAATGCTCAACCTAAACGAGGAAATGCTCTGTAGTAAGTGTAAGTACCAGGGGCAAAGGGAGGTGGTTTCACTATGAAACCAGAGGGCTCACTGCACTTGGGAATCCCACTGCTCTCTAGGGAAGCAGCTGGGAATGGCCTTTCACAGTGGCTGAGCAGACTACAGAGAGGGTGAGGCTGTGGGCCGGTACCCCCAAGCTCTGGTTTGCTTCAGACAAGAGCAGTGGGCTCCACAATCGGTCAGCTTTCATCCACTCCCACTCACAGGGCTGTCTTCTGCCTGAGCTATGCAACCCTGCACAGCAGTTTATTTTCACTGGCTTAGCCTTTCCCGAGTGAGTGAGGCTAACTCGTCCCTCTCAGGGACTCTGTGCCAAACAGTTTGAACTCCTGAGATGAAGGATTAAATTCATCTATAATTAAGCAACTGTAAGCAGTTCGGGCAGATGTGTATGTGACAGAGCACTCCTAACTGTGCAGTGGTGTGGGTCATGACAAGGTCTTGGTCATCCAGGCTTTTCTCTATCATCCTGTAAAAACCTAGTGAAGAGAGGAGGGTAATCCTCAGACATATTAGGCTGAGGCAGAAGGATGACTATAAGTTTGAAGCCAGCCTAGCTACGGAGAGACGAGGTTCCAAATGAATGAACCAACAAACTGTTACATCGACTGAGGTAGCAGTAAGTTGGAACTTCTATACAAGCGAACAGCTCACAGCAAAGCAAACCTACTGTTTACTTAAGAGAAGTGACTGCAGAATCTAAGGGAAAACTCACCCGGCCTCTCCTCTCTGTCTAAATCCCCCCGACTTTGAAAGGATAAGCACACCAATTTGGAGCTCTTGCAAGGATTTATTTGCTACAGAATTGCTTTCATACCCCAGCGAGCTGGACTAAGGACTTCTGGGTCTAAAAGGATTTAGGTCACTTCATGTTTTCAAGTGCTGTGACATTCAAAAAGCAATTTTGGTAGGGCAGAGATGGGGTAGAGTAGCACCATTTGCCATGTGGTAAGAGGCGAGAAAAATAATCAGTAATATTAAACGTCTAAGAATAGAGAAGGAAAGAATACTTTAAAGTTCCCATCTGGACAGTCCCTGAGCTGAAATCACATTTATGTGTGAAGAGAAATGTTTGGGCTGTGACCGTGAAGTGACAGATGCTGACCTTGGGCTTGGCTGGTGAAAGCTTCCAGACACTCTGAATGACAGGATATACGCCACTCATCTGGCTGATTCTGGCACGTGTCCTAAATGTCTCCTAAATCCCAACTCTCCTGGTTCTCTGAAAGGCCTGTGGTCATCTGATCCCCAATACTTCTTTTTATTTTTGAGACAGGGTCTCTCTACATAGCCCTGGCTGTCCTGGAGCTCCATGTAGATCAGGCTAGCCTCGAACTCACAGAGATCCTCCTGCTCCTGCTTCCCAAGTGCTGCCCAATACTTTTCAGAACACGAATGTGAAAAACACCCCAGTGCCGTCTCACAGGAGCACTTGTTGCCTATTAATAGAAACAGAGGAGCCGTATGGATGTGAACTCAGACATGCAGCTCACAGTATAGCTGTGACTCTCTGGGAGACCATGCAGCATCATCAACCCGAGGAGGGTGTGAACCCCAGCAGCTGCTCGATGGGTTTAAACCGCCACTCATCAGCCTCCAGCTCTTCCACCAAACCAGCCAGTTTTTCCATCCGAGCGACTTGCTGATCTGTAAAGAGTCAAGAGATAGAACACCAGGACATTTCCCATTAGACTGCCACCAAAGTTACCAACATGACAACTATCTAGGCTTAATCTCAAGGCAGACTTTCCTTACTTTATGTAGGTCTGAAGACAAACTTTTGAAACCAAACCGAACCAAACTCCCCTTTTCTAGCCATTCTCCACTCACCTGCATTCCAGGGTCAAGTGCTCCACCACTGGGCTCTATCGGCTTCCATGCACACTGCCCTTTGTGTGGATGTATACATGTATGTGGATGTGTGTCATGTACATGGTGGGCAGAGGTTGGCACTGGCTAACTTCCTGAATCCGTTCATTCTCATTATTTGCTTATTATTTATATGTATGTGTATGTGACTAGGAAAGCTAGAAGGGGGTGTCAGATCCCCTACAGCAAGAGTTACGGCTGCTTGTGAGCCACCCTGTGGGTGCTGGAAATGAAACCCAGGTCCTCTGGAAGAAGAGCCAGGGCTCTTAACTGCTGTGCCATCTCTCCAGCTCTTATCTGAACATTGTTTTTTCTCTTGCTGTCTGAACCAGGCAAGGTATGTCACCCCTTTATCTCCCTTCAGACTCAGCCCTTTCCAGGACCAAATCTCAAGATGGGGCTTCCATGTTCTTTTCTTTCTCTGAGTCTGCAAAGTTTTTTATATTAAGATAATTTTAAATACAGTTCTTAAGAAATACAGGTGACTCTCTTGCGGAGCCCACACCCATACTTGGGTATGTGCTCTCCTTTTCCTAAGGTTTCTCTCTATTAATCCTACTAATCCCTATGTTTAAATCTGTATTAACAACTTCCCTCTGCTCAGAGGCAAGCAGGGTTTATTGCTGCAGCAAAGTAGATCCTGTAGCAGGAGAGGAACTCAAAGTGAGCCCCTACCATCTCTTAATAAAGAAAAGAGAGGGGCTGGAGAGACGGCTCAGCAGTTAGTTAAGAGCACAGAGTGCTCTTGCAGAGGTTCTGAGTTCAATTCCCAGCACCCCTGTCAGATGGCTCACAACCACTTGTAACTCCAGCTCCAGGAGTCCCTGTCATCATTAGGCCCTTGAGGTCCTCGCTCTCACTTGCACACACCAATATGTGGACTGCATACCTACGTGCATAATTAAAAACAGAAAAAGAGAGTGTGAGTGTGAGGGAAAGACAGGGGGACACACATACACACACAGAGACAGAGATGAGGGGGGAGAGAGGGGGAGGGTATGAGGGGAGACACTCAGAGACAGACAGACAGACAGACAGACAGACAGACAGACAGACAGACAGACTTGGGAAGTGGAGGCAGGAGAAGTGCTCTGAGTTCTAGATCAGCCTGGGCTACGCGTTTCAGAATTTCAGAAATGAGTTTCAGAATGAGAAAATAATAAGAAACATAATTAAGGGAAAGCCTCTCAGTTATGAGGGGCTGGGGATGAGCCCCAGTGGTGAAGCACATGCTAGTGTATGCCGTGCTCCTTGTTTGAGCCCTAGCACTGTGAAGAGTAAAAAGATAATTACTACAGTCACTCTCTCAGATGTGCTAGATGCTAAATCGTGGAGATGGTCTTCGGGGCTCATGTCTGCAATCCTAGCTCTCAGGTGGCTGAGGCGGAAGCTGCCATGGTTTGACCTGGGAGGACTGGTGCATATTGAGACTCAGTGAAGTGCATGTGCCACCCGGAGTTCAGGGCTTCCACAGGGCAGAAGGCGCTACAGACACTAGAAGAATGTAATGTCTGAAGGGGAGCAGTAGCTAGTCTCAGGAGAGGGGACAAAGGCAGTTGAGGAGCAGGCAGCAGCAGCTCCACTAGAGAACTGAACCCGGGGCTTCAACTTCAAACCTCCAAGGGGATTTTCAAGCTCAACAAGATTTTAGAATGTCCTTCAATTCAGAAGGTCCACTTAACCAGTGTGTGGCTTTTGCCACAGCAGTGACCTTTCATAGGCTGTGTCCCTTCACTTCCCATAAATGCACAGGACAACAGGTCTTATACTCACCATGTTTCACCTGTTTAAGTGTGGATGCCACTTGATAGCTAAACACCGACTCACAGAGGAATCGCTCAGAGCCATCTACAAGCGAAAGGCACAGGCATTAGCTTTAATAGCTTCTGGCAAAGCAAGAGAGGCTGTCCACTCATTCCCTGCTTCTACATTTGAGGTCTAAGGTGTTTCTGGTGAGAACAAAGGGGACCCTTTAGAACACTGCTCTGTACAAGCTACCTCTCTATACCTAATATTAAAAATAGTTCTACTTGTTAGAGAGTTCAAAAATAGTGTTACAAAAACAAAAACAAGAAGCCTTAGCCTGGTGTCCTAGTTACCACTGCCTGCCTCCTGACCTGTTCTCTTCTGTACAGCAGGCAAACAACTATATGGTACTTGTGTGACTTACTGTGACAGAACTCTAATTACTTCCAGTCTAAAAAACAGCCAAGGGAAAAACAGCTGTTGACCTCTAATTTATCAAATGACATCATCACGACCATCAGAAAACCTTGCTGGGAAACTTCATTCTGTAAGCACGAATGGTAACCTTGACCTTCCAACCAAACCGAGCACTGCAGTCGGATCCTGATAAGGAAAATGGTGCAAGCTCAGAGCCTAGTGTTGAGCTGGTGCCAACAACCGCCAACAAAAGGTGGCTAGCTCAGTCATGACGCCATCAGTGCCAAGGCTGACCCTACAAAACACATCCCTAAAGATAACCCACGTAGGAGAGGGCAGCAACCCCCCAGGGCAAGTGTTTTATTGCAGGAATTCCCAGAAAAATGGGAGAGAGGACGCAGCTGTCCCTCTCGAGGTAGGAGTTCACACTAGCACTGCCAGATGTCAGCACCCACTTGTCAGTCATGGACTGCTGTGGGATTAAGTGACAGGGATACACTAACACACTCTAGGCTCGTGCTGAGCTTCACACAGCCTTTCTTTACAAGTCTGGGTGATCAAAGGCAAAAGTCCAGATACTGACTTATCTGAATGGTGTGAACACACAACCAGGAGGGCTTCCGGTCTTACTACCTTCAAATCAATGCCAGATAGATAGATAGATAGATAGATAGATAGATAGATAGATAGATAGATAGATAGATAGAAAGAAAGAAAGAGAGATCACTCTTAGGATGAGTAGTCTCTAAGTTCAAGTCTTTTTATCCTTCTTTCTTGGTTCTGGAGGTGAGACCTAGAACACCAGCATGGCTGGTGTACCCCTTGCTTCTGACTGGTGTAAAGATCTAGAATGCTAATGACATCATGAACTGTATCTATAAGGGCAGAGAGCAGTGGGCAACTCCAGAGTCCACCAGGTGAAGGAGCTGCCGAGAGCCCTTGACACCAAGGACGCGGTGTATTATGGTCTTGCATGGAAACAACACACTGGCATCCTTCTTAAAGAGCTCACCTACAACCCACCGCTCACTTTGCAAGAGCGAGACACACTAGTAGAGTCGACTTCCTAGGCGGTGGTCCTGAACTGCAGGAGGTGGAATTATGGGCTGTAAGGATCAATACTGTGTGGGGAGCTGCCTCCCACCCTCATTTAAGCACTAGGACACCGCACTTACGCTATCACAGTGGCCTATCCTTCTTGGTGATGAGTTCCAAAGCAAAGACAGAAGCTCACCTTTCATAAAGGTGTCAGGGTATGACTCTCCACACGTCAGGCTCAACACTGCATGCCTGTTCACATGCCGCTTTGCACTGACTACGAAGCCTCCTGCTTCCTTTTTATCTTGTACTTATTCACTGCACGTCCCAGTCCACTGCTTCTGGAACCACATCTACCAATCTAAAGGCCGACATCTCTCCCAGGAGTCAGCCTGAGGCGACCAGCCAAGAGTGCATCAGCTGTCCTTTTAAAGGACAAGCAAAGATCACATGTGGTGAAAAGTTCACTGATGGCCCAAACTCTATCACCAACTCCATTCAATTCAACGCTAAGAAATTTCATTTAAAAAGTATTAATTACTTCAAAGTAGGCAACGAGACAATCTCAGGTGATTTATATAAATCAGTGGCCTGTGAGGGCCCTAATGCAGCCACTTCTGGGCTGGAAGGCACACTCTAATTTGCTCACTAATAATTGGGTGAGAGCAATGTTCGCAGAGGGCAGGAGACTGTTAAAGCTCCCTGCGTGCTGCTCTTAGCAGACAGCAGATGTGACAAGAAGTTCATCTGAGAGGCTAAATACAGGTTGTTTGCATTTATATCCTAGATTCAGGGCCAGGCAACATCAAGTTGAACCTGTCAGGATTATGACCCACACCCAAACTTGACTCTTTAATTCTTCTTAAGGATTTATTTATTTAATATATGTGAGTGCTGTTTTCATGCACACCAGAAGAGGAAACTGGATTCATTACAGATGGTTGTGAGCCACCATGTGGTTGCTGGGATTTGAACTCAGAACCTCTGGAAGAGCAGCCAGTGCTCTTAACCGCTGAGCCATCTCTCTAGCCCCTGTTCCTTATTTTCTTTTCTTTCTTTTTTTTAATTTTTATTTTTTGGAGCTGGGGACCGAACCCAGGACCTTGCACTTGCTAGGCAAGCGCTCTACCACTGAGCCAAATCCCCAACCCCCTGTTCCTTTTTTTCTTTTCTTTTCTTTTCTTTCTTTCTTTTTTTTTTTTTTCTTGGTTCTTTTTTTCGGAGCTGGGGACCGAACCCAGGGCCTTGCGCTTCCTAGGCAAGCGCTCTACCACTGAGCTAAATCCCCAACCCCCATGTTCCTTATTTTCAATGGCAACCTTTCTTCAACCTTTCTCTACCCCTTCCCCCCCTTTTAGAAAGTCTGACTCTGCCCAGCCTAGCATGGACGTCTCTAGGTAGTCTAGGCTATCACTGAACTCCCAACAGTTCTCTCATCTCAGCCTCCTGGGTGCTGGGGCTACTTCATTCCATCAGCATGGCTTGTTTCCATTGTCTTCTTCCATTACACTAATGTGAAAAAGAACGGGGACTAGGGACGTACTCAGTTGGCACCACTGGGTTTGGTCCCCACCATGAAATAAAGGAGATGTAGTAGTATATGTCTGCAGTCTCAGCACTTGGGAGGCAGGAGGAGGAGGAGGTAAGGAGTTCAAGGGGTTAGAGGTCAAGCCTGGACTACATGAGACTCAAAAACAAATGAAAGGGACAACAAAGAAGAAAAAGGCTTTGATAGAGGCGGGGTCACCTCGAGAGCTGACATTCTTGTCATCTCATATCTAGGAGTGCTTCGTGGAAGGATATACACCAATCATATAAATATCATGTCTTTTTCCGCAAGAGACTTCAGTATCCATGGATAAGGCACCGGTGTGGAATTCAGAGGAGGTATAAGAGGGGAGGTTGAGGCAGAACCAAAGTCCAACAGATACTGTGGGGGTAATGGTGGTCTTTTCACTTTCTCTCTTTCCTTTTTTTCAAAAAAAGATTAATTAATTAATTAATTATATATAAGTGCATTGTAGCTGTCTTCAGACACACCAGAAGAGGGCATCAGATCTCATTACAGATGGTTGTGAGCCACCATGTGGATGCTGGGATTTGAACTCAGGACCTCTGGAAGAGCAGTCAGTTGTCTTAACCACTGAGCCTTCTCTTTAGCCCTCTTTTCATTTTCTTAAATATGACATTCATTTACTTATGTATGGGTCTTCATGGGAAGGCCAGAGGACAACTTTTGGGAATCAGTCCTCTTCTCCCACCATCAAATCCAGGGATCAAACTTAGGTGGTTAGACTTGGAGGCAGGCACCTTTTACCAGATGAGCCATCTCGCCAGCCCCTTTCCTGTATCTTTTTTTTTTTTTAATTTATTCACTTATTATATATATGTACACTGTAGCTGTCTTCAGATACACCAGAAGAGGGCATTGGATCTCTTTACAGATGGTTGTGAGCCACCATGTGGTTGCTGTGAATTGAACTCAGGACCTCTGGAAGAGCAGTTGGAGCTCTTAACCTCTGAGCAATCTCTCCAGCCCCCCCTTTCCTGTATCTTGATATTCAATAGTATGTCAGATACTTGATTTGGCAAAGTCAGTTGTCTTCCATTGTAAGCAGTTTTTAAGATTACTGGGGAGACTCTGGGTCAAGAGAGGCTACAACTGTGCACCGTGAGTTTTCATGTGATAAACCCACCATCCGATAGAGTCCAATTGATTTCTCAATGAGGTAATGAGAATGGCTAGATATAAACCTATTAGAATGTGAGCTCTGACTAACTCAAATGACTTTTCTCTTAAAGCAGTGTTAAGTACTGACCGTCTTCTGGTCTATAAAGATCGTTAAGCAATTTAAATGGCTTCACCTTGCCATTTGTTTCGTGGCAAACTCCTTAACTACATCCCTGCTGCAGAGAGCTACAGCTGTAATCCACTTTTAGTGCCAAATACAGACCAAAGCCTCTACTTCCAGTCAGACCTGGTGATACCAGCCTGAATAGAACACAAATGGAGACCAACAAAAAGGCACTACAGAAAGTGCGCATGCCCCATACACCACCTTCCACACCACACGTCCCAGCTGCTTCTCTACCAAGCAGATGTGAATAATCCCAGAGCCTTATGGTACTAGAGTTGCCAGACATGCAAAAGAGTCAGGTCAGAGAGTGCATGAGCCCACTGGGTCCAGTCCCCAACACTGCTTTGGCATAGTTTAACCTGAAACTGTTTTATTTAAAGCATCTGATATAAATGTTTGCCCTAAAAAGCCAGTCCCTAAATATAGTTTGTACCTTTCTCAGATATATCACCTAATTAATTTAAAATATATATACATATACATATGCAAGATTTAAAGCAAAAAAGACCATTTTATAAGTCAGAAAAAATTCACTGCTTGACTACAGTGAATTCTGAGTCCTTAATGTATTCTCCGTATTTTTAAAAATGAGAAGCCTTGGACGCTGGTCAAAACATTTTACTGTCCCAGGCTAACCCAAGACCCACAGGGTGGGCCCAGACACGTGCATTTAGCTTCTTTTGTTTCTTTCCTTTCCTTTCCTTTCTTTTCCCTCCCCCACCCCCCGTCTGTCTCTCTCTGTCTCTGTCTCTCTCTTTTTAAGAAAGAGGGTCTCACTGTACACCCCTAGTTGGCCTGGAACTCACTATGAAGAAGAACTTAGAGACATCTGCCTGGCAAGACATATTTAAGTTCAGTGTCTCACATGAGTCTTATGCTTCTACCATGAATCACCAGTTTACCTAACATGAATCCGATACGTTCCAGTCACTAACACCATTTCATGGCTGCTGCCCGTGACCTATTTCTGGCCAGCCAGTCTGTGTGCTAAGACGGTGGCTGCAAATCTATCTCCAGTGCTATAAACCATGCGGTCATACAGCCATGTCTGGCAGTGGCCCATGAGAGTCACCTTCACAGAGGTAAATACATTAACTCTTATTTCCCCTTCAGGCCTCTCTGGTGGGGTAGATACTCACTAAAAAGAAGATACATCAACAGGCGTTACAAGACCACCTGGAGCAGGAGATCAAGAGGGTCCAGAGCCAGTGGCAACCCTGGTCAGGTTACTCAAGGGCCCCCAGCCCCAGCTCCTTTACATTTTACATGCATTGAAGGTCTGAAGCCAATTATTCAGCAAACACAGCATGAGATCACCTTCTAGTATCTCTCCAGCTCCTTTCGGGTAGGTGAACAGAGCTTTCCGTGGTGGGGCAAGGTCGGACACACTGAAACCAGATCCAGGGACAGAACTTCCACTGACCCCACCAGCTGAAGATGAGGATGAGGAGGCGGCCATTCCCTCCAGTAGAAGTCTCTCTTCACTAGAGGAAAAAAACAGCAATTGGCAAGTTTATAAAGCCAGATGGACGACACTTCATTCTGGCCCAGTAGGACCAGCTTTCCCTGTCCTCCATCCTTATATAGTCTTTTATAATGTCACGCAGGTTTTCAAGTAAATCATGTTTAAGAAGAGCTTGAATGTGGGGTTGGGGGATTTAGCTCAGTGGTAGAGCGCTTGCCTAGGAAGCGCAAGGCCCTGGGTTCGGTCCCCAGCTCTGAAAAAAAGAACCAAAAAAAAAAAAAAAAAAAAAAAAAAAGAAGAGCTTGAATGGGTATGGTGGGACACACCTTTAATCCCAGGAGCTAGAAACAGGCCGATACGTGAGAACTGGAAGCCAGCCTGGTCTACCTAATGAGTTCCAGGACAGCTAGGGATACACAGAGAAACCCTGTCTTGAAAAACCAAAAACCAAAACCAAAAGAAATCTTGCCTAGTTAGAGAGCCCTATTTTCTCCCATTAACCCATTAACGAATTATGCCACTTGGGATTGAATGTGGATAATTCCTGAGTTATGAAGGGAGATATGGCAGGGCCAAGGCAAAAATGGGACCACAGATAAAATACTACTACTCCACAGGACAGTTTGTCTTGGATACACTCCTCACCAAGCCAAGCCACACCACCAAGTTCGCTTATCAGGTTTTCCAAGTAGGAGTCCAGAATAACACTGTTCTGTTCCCAAGGAAGGGAAATCAGTGAGGAAATTCATATTGGCACGTTCATTAAGAACTCATTAATCTTTTCATCTAAATGTCATACCTAAATCCAACACTTGGTGGCGCCCCAAAGCTGGAACAAAAATAATTCAGGATCAAATCTCAGAAACAATGGTCCTTCATGAACTGAGCATCTGTGGGCTTAATTCTGCATCCCATCTGAAAACCCGGACCCCAGTACTGAACACATGTCTCACAAAACTCAGAACAAGAACACAGCCTCAGAAGCCTATGAAGACTCTACAGTATATATTTTAAGACTGGTTAGTACCATGTTTATGCCACTTAGAACCTGCACCTTGGAAATTCTCTGATATTCTAGTTCTGCCCAATTTGGTAGCCATCAGTTTCATGTTGTGTCTAATAATGTAACTGAAAAGCTATTTATGTCCATTTAAAAATACTAGATAAAATTTCAATAATGGGGCTAGTGGTTTCTCACTGGGTCAGAATTCTAGTATTTAACTGAACAAATGACTTTACACAGGAGTAGTGGTGTGTACTGGGACATTTTAGTTACACAGGAGGCTGAGGCAAGGGATTTTGTAACCTGGAAACATAGCCGAGAGCCTGTTCCAATAACAATGGACAATGGCTAATCTTGATATTATACAGATTTCAGCATTGAAAAAAAAGACTTTATTTATTTATAGAGAAGGTCTTAATTTGCTAGCCTGGAACTTACTATCTATCCTGACCTGGTCTGAGCGATATTCAAGGCAACCCCACTGTGTCACCTTCCCAAGTGCTGGGATTATGGTCATGTGCCACCACGGCTGGCTTTGAATCAATCTTTAAAATGAATTTTCCAGGGCTGTGGATATTGTTTACTTAGGAGTATCTGCCTAGTATAGAGGAAGCTTAGTTCCAGCGCCACATAAACAAGGCATGGTGGCCCAGAAGTAAGATTCTTGTACCTGGGAGGCAGAGGTGGAAGAACCAGAAGTTGGAGGTCATCTTTGATTATAGCAATTTCAAGGCCAGGCTGGGATACATAAGATCCCTCAATTGGACAAAACAAAATGCAAAAAAAAAAAAAACAAAAAAAAAAAACAAAAAAAAAAAACAAAAAAAAAAACAAAATGCAAAAAAAAAAAAAAGAAAAAAGAAAACAAACAAAAAACAAAAAACCAAACAAACCCAACAACAACAAAAAAACCAAACTAATAAAAGCACAACTCCCTCTGTTATGGTCAAGGGGAATTGTGCTGAGTCGTTTTTACTCATTTCCCCCTTAGTTCTGACATACTTGCTAGGAAAAGTTGAAGGCTGGGTTATGACTCAGTGGGGGGAGCACAAGCTATAAACATTTCATGCTCTAGTTTCAATCCCCAACACTTTTTAAACAGAAAACTGAAACACTTTTTAAACAGAAAAATACTAGAGAATACTACGTTCCTGTAAATCCTTTATGTCCAGACCATCTCGTTTCCTTCTAAGGAAAGTGGTACACGCAACCTGAGATGGTGGCTGCTGGCCCAGAACTATGTGGCAGTGACATGTGGCTGTCAGAGAGGCAGAGCCTGGTTTCTAGTTGCATCATATGGCCGTCGTAGGTTGCACTAATGAACACTGACATGGGCTAATAGTAAAACTGCTGCTGTGAGACTAGCAGCCTGTTATGAATAAATGCAAACTCATTAACTAGCTCTTTTCCTTTCAACTTTTTTTTTTTTTTTAAATGGGGTCTCACTGCTTAGCTCTGGCTGTTCTGGAACTTGCTATGCAGTTCAGGCTGGCCTCACACTCACAGGGACCCATGGGCCTCTCAGTGATGGTATAAAAGACTCTGCCTGCAAGCCCAGCCGCACTGACAATACTCTCAATTTTGTCCTTACATTACTTTCAGAATTTACTTGTTCAGGGAAAGTAACCGTTTCTGTGGAATTTATAACTTCTCTTTTGTGGTACATCAGTTTGAAATATAGCCTAGTAAACTTTTAATCGTTCCTTAAAAGAGACTTAAGTATTGATGACGGGGTCCAAGCCTCTCTCTAACCCATCCCTGGTGGGATAAAGGGAAGCATACAGACCACTCAGCCTCTCCCTGGAGAGCAGCTCTGGCTTTACTTCCTCCCAGTTTAGAGCAGAGCCCACTGAGAACCGTTTATTTTTCTCTTTTTTTTTTTCTTTTTTCTTTTTTTTTTCGGAGTTGGGGACCGAACCCAGGGCCTTGAGCTTGCTAGGCAAGCGCTCTACCACTGAGCTAAATCCCCAACACCCCCCCCCCCCCCCCCCGTTTATTTTTCTCAACTAAGATTTTAAACTGTGATCTTTTCGACTTCCACCCTGATGTTCTATTTAGTTGCTACTGCGTTGGATTTTGAATCGCAGAGCACCCAGGCGCCTGCCAGTCAGCTTCAAAGGCTAGCCACAGTGACTATTCTAAGCTGGAACTCATCAAAGGAATTCCCTTTCATCTTACTTTCTTCCCAATTCTCAGAACTATAGCTCCATACACAAAACAGTTGGAGTGGGAAAACAGTACTGAGTCAGCATCAGCACAGGTTAACTTTACATAAGCCCTTTCCTTCGGAGAGGAGGGACACCTGAAGGATGTCTGCCTGCTTCTAATGATTTGCTTAAGGTTTCTTTGGGTTTCTTTTCTTTTTGGTGCTGAAGATAAAAGCCAGGGCCCTGTTAAGTGCATGTCCCACTCTGAGCTACACCTCAGTTTCTAGTTTTGACTGCCATCATTACGGGGTAAACAGAACAACCACCCCTAGACTGCAAATGCTGAGCTTGGGGATTGACTGATTTCCTATAACTCCAAGTAGCCACTCATTTATGTTCTTAGAATGCTTACACGGCCCACAGGAATCTGACTTCCTAAAGGTCATCTAAGTTTTGGAGTCATGGCTTGTTGATGTGTTAGGGTACATGAGGGCGAACTATCACAGTGGATAAGGACTGACTATGGAGGTTGAAGAGTTGGCTCAGAGGTTAAGGGTGCTTGCTGTTCTTGAAGAAGGTAAGAAGGTAGGTTCCCAGCACTCAATGTTTGGACCCCTACAACTCCAGCTCTGAGGGATTTGCTGCCCGTTTGTTACCTCCTGGGTCAACACACACACACACACACACACACACACACACACACACACACACAACTAAGTAAATCTTTAAACATGAACTGAGTATAAAGAACTGCCTGCCTAGGTCTGTGTTCTGGCTTTGCTATCTGCTGTGACCTCTCTGTTCCTTAGATGTCTCAACTGCAAGATAGAATCAATAACAATGTAGGGCCTACCTTACAGAAGAGTTACAAGGATTAAATAAATACAGCCTAGACAAACAAATCGGCCCAGCCTGGCCTTCAATCGCAGATTCTGCTGTCTTGGCCTGTTGAGTGTTGGAATTACAGGTATGCAGTAGCACACCCAGTTTTCCCTCTGCAGAGTCCAGTTTTTCACACTTACTATGTAAAAGTCCTCGAAGGGAAGGGTCTGCTCAGGAGGCAAGCAATGTTATCTGTTATGCACTTCACACATTCTAGCACTGGGCTACACCCTCAGTCAGCACATTCACCTTACGATCTTACCGAGAATCTTGCAAAGGGGCTGGAGAGATGGCTCAATGGATAAAATGTTTGCACTGGAGTTGCGGATCCCTTGAAGTCACTTACAAGCCTCACAGGTGTGATAGCTGCCTGTAATCCCAGCACTTGGGAGGTAAAAGATAAGCGATTCCCTACAGCAAGATTGTTAGCTAGATTGTCGGGAATGGGAATATTCTGGGATCAGGGAAGCTATGAAAAGCTATGGAGGAAGACAGCAGACACCAGCTTCAAGCCTCCACATGCAATGGCATACACATATGTAAAAAAAAAAAATCTAACCTATGACCTTGGGCCTGTATACAGTTCAATGGTTAGAGCATTTGCTTAGCAAGTGTGAGGCAGTGAAAAAGATCCTGTGATATTGGAAAGGAGAAAACAAATTACCTTTGTACCTTGGAGGCATCGTATAAAACCCTTATCATAGTGTCTCCTGGATGGATGATTTATAAATAATAGGACAAGAGCTGGCAGCTCAGTAAAGACTGCAGGGGGCAGAGATAGTTCCAGTCATGACTCTTTCTGTGGGGAGTATACAACTCTGCCACCCAGGAGACTACCAGTCCCACACGGAGGCACTCAGTGAGATTTTGTTGAATGCTGATGATTGAGTATCTGGAACTTGGCCCTATCAGGATCGCTGTAGCTGCTGACAAGCATAGGAAGCGCTCATAGTTAAAGTAAAGATATTTGTGGGACACAATATGGCTGGCGTGGTTAAATACTTACTTTGTATACGACAGGGACGACCTCGCACTCATAAATTAACTTTCCGCTTATAGTCTTAAAACAAAACAAAAACAAAAGAGATCCTTCTTAAAAATAAAGCTCAGAACAAACCAGAGGCTTAACTCGATTCGGATCCAGTGAGGTGGCTAATTATGACAACCGTTGGGTTCTACTAACAAATCACTAGGTGTTCCACCTAAACAGACGGATCACCAACCGCATTAACAAGATGCAGTACCTCCCTCAGGGTGGGATGAAGAACCTGGCTGGAGAGGGGAGGAGTCAGCACACTAATCCTGGTCACTCTAACTCCACCCAAGGTACGCTTCCCACCCAACAATTCCGGGAGGAAGGGGGAGGCTCGCGGCCGCCCCATTGCGCAGGCGTCAACCCGCCCCACGCATGCTCAGTCGGAGGAAATTGTCTGCATACGCCCGGCGCGGGAGAGCCTCCAGGGTTTCTTTCCACCCAGTTAGTCCTGGCAGGTAGGATCGTAGGGGGATCAGCTCCCCACCGAAGATTCTGGAAGTCTTGGTTACTTACCTCAGCAGCCTGTGCACTTTGACTGACAGCCCCGCCCCCTGGACGAAGCAGTGCGGCCTCGTTCGCCACGACGTAGACAGCAGCGTGCGCGTGCCCGCCTGAGCTGTGGGAATTTTATGGCGGTGTCCCTGTGGCGGTAGGGGCTGTAAGGGCGGTGCTGGCGCGCATGCGTGGAGTAGGCGTGGCCGGGTTGGGCCGGAGTGAGCTTTCCGAGAACACTTCCGGGTCGCCGACGCTGCCCCGCCCCGTCCCCGCCCCCCTCCCCTGCAGTTCTGGGTCTCTTGCTGCCTTGGTAGTCTTCTGGTCCCTCTCTCTAGCATATGGTGTTCTGTTTTCTTTTATGACTTAGTACTTCAGCTTTTCCCATGAAAATTGCACGAAGACATAAATACCTTGCCCTCTTCAAACATCCTTTACCCAGAGCTAGTTCGCTTTCGTCCTTCTGCGCAGTCTCTCTCTGAGTATGTACCACAGAGGCTTCGTGCTCAGGGCCCACACTTTGTAAAGGCTACTTTTGTTTGAAGTGGGGAAGGGTGCTAAAGGAGTAGCCCACCAGGGTGGCATGGCAAAGACTGTTGATAATTGCATCCCCTTGTCAACGTTGACTTTCTGTGTTCTCAAAACACAAACCTCGGTTCCTGCACATGGCTACGAATTAGCGACTTGATTGAGGGTTGGGCCATGCATTTATTTAGCGGGATTGCTAGGCTTTCTTTGGAACGTTTAAGTACATGAACTTGAAGACGCAGCCATCTGGGATGGGAGCATGGGTTAGTTTATGAGGAGTCTTTACTTCCTAATTATTGATCGAAGCGGTGACTACAAGCGTCACTTTTAGTAAGTGATGCGGTTTGTTGTGTTCTGGAGGCAGTGGCCTCTGGAAACTGTTCCTTCCCAGTACTTTGTTGGTCTGAGAACTATGCTAGTAGGTCATATTTTAGTTGTACTTTGATAGGGAAATCAATCTGATTGGTAGCTATTTATTTCTTGCACCTTTAAAACGGCTTAACTCTTCCGTGGGTATTGTATGGGTGATTCCTCAATGCATCGTCGTCGTACTGGATAGAGTATGATAAGACCACATACCATCATACTGGATAGGGTGGATGAAGCACCCTGTCATGCTTAGGTGGCTATCAAGACTTCACCCCCTATAGGTTAATCAGACACCCATACAAGAACTTACAGTGGCCGGCCAATGGAAAGCGACACTATTTTTGCTTACGATGTGCTGTGAACTGCTGCCCAGTTGTGTCCTTAGAGGCCTACATAATGAAGTTTTTTTATTTAAAATTTTTATCATATTTATTTATTTAGTCTGGGCGTATGCTACCTGTCTATATAGTGGAATTTTTTAAATTTTAAATTTTTATTACATTTATTTATTTAGTCTATGTTACATGCCTGCATAGTGGAGTTTCTTTTTTAACTTAAATTTTTATTACATTTGTTTGTTTACTTACATATTTTGTTTCTGTGTGTGCTATTTGCCTGCATGTGTAGTTCAGAGGACAACCGGCAGGAGTCAGTTTCTCCTTCACTATGTGGGTCAGCACCCTTGGGAGCAACTGCCCTTACCTGTTGAGCCTTCCTAGTGACCTAAGCTTTCATTTTCTAATAAAAAAATAAACAAAAGGACACCTTTTTCCCCAGAAGGTGTCATGGATGTTCTGCGCCCACAGCTTGTAACATTCGATGGTCGGAATTATAGAAAGAATCCTGTCCAGGAAAAGCAGCCCCAACATGAAGAGGAGGAGGATTTCTATCAAGGTAATCAATCCTAGTTGCTCTTAGGTATGACAGGGAGGACATGTTCTTTGTACTGTAGATGCAATTCTTTGCTTAATAGCAGGTCAGTGGTTCTGACAAAGCTGATCTCAAGTGAGGCGTTGTCCCTGCTTGTATTTCATGTGTCAAGATATATTTCGTCCTGTACAGAGGCTTCGGTGCCACGTGGAGTCATTTTTTCATTATTATTTTTAAAGATGTGTGTGTGTGTGTGTGTGTGTGTGTGTGTGTGTGTGTGTGTGTGTGTGTGTGTACATATGCCATGGGTGTCTGAAGAAATCTAAAGGGGTATTGGACTCACACAGGTGGTCGTGAGTGCTGGGATCTGAACTCAAGTCACCTGTAAGACCAATATGGACTCTTAACTGCAGAGCCCCCGTGTAGAGTTAATTATTATTGTTAATTCTTAATATTCTGTGGCAAAATTAAGCCTCTTTACCTGTGAAATTGTAAAAGAATATGAATTATTATTATTACTTTTTTTTTTTAAAGACAGAGTCTCTCTGTTATGTACCCCTGCCTGTCCTAGAACTCACTCTGTAGAACAGGCTGGCCTTGAACTAATAGAGTTCCGCCTGCCTCTGCCTCCCCCGTACTGGGCTTAAAGGAGTGTACTACGGTGCCTGGCTAAGAATATGAATTATTAAAATAAACCCGTGAAGGATTTAGTCCAGTGCCAGATAGCATTAACTTGTTATTCTGTTAGTTTTTCCTTCTTCTGTGTAGTCATGCCTTGAGAGTTCTCAAGACACATTTGGTAATTTTGGTTTTGTTTTTAAGATTTATTTATTTATTCATTCATTTATTTATTTATTTATTTTTATGTGTATGAATACACTATAGCTGTCTTCAGACACACTAGAAGAGGGCATTAGATTCCATTACCAGATGGTTGTGAGCCAACATGTGGTTGCTGGGAATTGAACTCAGGACCTCTAGAAGAGCAATCAATGCTCTTAACCGCTGAGCCATCTCTTCAGGCCAGTAATTTTGTTAAAACAAAACAAAAAAACAAACAAAAAAAACCAACTGAATAGTTGAGGTGGATTATAACTGTTTTCAGAGCAATGACTGTTCCTTTTAGGTTCTTTGCAACTTTTCCTTTTGGTTCCTAAGGGTTTCCACTGAACCTTAAACCTTGGGGCTCACCCCACCTCCACCCCACGAGATTCTTTTTACTGTCCACTGTCAGCCTTGAACTTTGAACTTTTTGAGTTTTCTATTCTTTGTCTCTCCCTCCCTTCTTCTCTCTCTCTCTCTCCCTCTCTCTCTCTCTCTCCCCCCTTCCCTCTCTCTTCCTGTCTCTCCTTCCCTCCCTCCCTCTCTCTTTCTCTCCCCCTCTCGTTCTCCCTCTCCCTCCTTCTTTCTTTCTCTCTCTCCACCCTGGGGGGGGGCATCTCACCCCCTTCCCCCAGTGCAGGGTCTCCTCTAGGCATATGCCACTGTGCCTGGCCTCTCTTTCTCTACCCTGAGGTTGATTGTTGGCTAAGGAGGGGGCTGTTCTCCATTGAGCAATGGCATTCAGAGGTGTCATGGTTTCTTTGCAGACTCCATGGAGTACTCGGATGAGCCCTGCGGTGCCTATGAGGTGGAGCAGACCCCTCATGGATTCCGGGCCACCGTCAGTGCCCCTAGCCTGCTCTACAAGTGAGTGAGCAAACTCCCTATCAGCTTCCAGGAAACTCAGTGGGAAGCTGGCTCATCAGTCTTTCACACTCAACATGGTGATGCTTGATTCCTAATGATAAGAGTTTAGTGTTTCATGTCCTGAAATGTCAAAGGCCTGATTACGGATTAATGTAATCATTTTGTGTGTTGTCACATCCTGCTGACTTTTACTTTTAAATGTCCTTTAAATCTACATTTATCTCCACTGCCATCCCCTTCTTTTCTAGGGATTCCTTTTTAAATATGTTGATTTAATTTCTATGTATGAGTGCTTCCATGTATATATGTATACTGCCAGTGTGCCTGGTGCCCAAGGAGGATAGAGGGCTTTGTTGAGTCCTCTGGAACTGGACTTAACAGGTGGCTATGAGGCCCCCCATGTGGCCGTGGGAACTGCATCTGGGTCCTGTGCAGGAGCCATAAATGCTCTTACTGGCCAAGCCAGCTCATCAGCCCCTCTGTGGATTCTTAAAATAACCCTCTAGAGTCTCTGGATCTCTGCTCTCTTCTGAGTCCTTACATCAAAAGTAGAATGATTTAAAAACATTTTTTTTTGAGATTTGTTTTTAAGTGGACTGGTATTGTGCCTGTATGCCTGTCTGTGCACTGTGTGTGTTCAGTGCCTGTGCAGGCTGGAAGAAGTCACTTCGTTCCCTGGACCTGGAGTTACAGATGGGTATTAGGTACCATGTGATGCTAGGTCCTTAACTCAGGTCCTCTGGAAGAGCTGTTGGTGCTTTGACCACTGAGCCGTCTCTCTAGCCCCCCAGCTCCCACTTATTTATTTATTTATTTTTGACACATGGTCTTGCTTTAGAGTTAAGAGTGACATGGAACTCTTGAGCTCTCGATCCTCTTCCCTCAGCCTCCATTTTTCCAGATTCCAGATGTGTATCACCTCACCAGGCTTGGAATGGTCTTTTTTAAAAGGAAAACGATTATTTGACAACTTCTGCTTAGAACTGACGTGCAGGGGCTGGGGAGATGGCTTAGCAGGTTGAGGCACCTCCCATGAAAGCCCTGGGAACCTGAGCTCCTCCTGAAGCCACAGAGCTTTTTCTCTGACTTCCATGTAACCTGCTGTGGGAGGTGTGCCCACACATGCATATACACATGAATACACTTAGGTGTGCACACATACACACTATATTTTAAAAACTCTGCTTTTCTACTGGAAAATTTAGTTCACCAAAGCAATGGCCAATATTGTGAGCATTCCTTGGCCGATTCTGCTTCTCCCACCCCTCCCCTCCCTTCCTTTCCCCTCTCCCCTTCTTCCTCTCCCTCCCCCTCTTCTCCTTCCCTCCTTGCCCTCCCTCCCTCTCTTTCTTTCTTTCCTTTTTCCCTTCCTCTTTAGCTTTATATTACTCTCTTTGCCTTGAGCTTAGTGTAAGAACATCATCTGATTTTTTTCAGTTCCTCAACTATGGTTTTCCAGCCTTTGAGTTCATGTGTGTTGTGTCTTTTTGCTTTGGCTGTGTGCTGACACTCAGTCTTTCTTCATACCTGCTTAAGTTCTCCTTCCTCGAGAAGCTGGCTTTGATCCCTGCCATTCCTGCCCATCACGGAGCTGTTGTTCATAACGCCTCTCCTCAAGTCTGTGTTTATCCATGTGCTGCTTCATGGCCCCTCCACAGATGGGAAGCCTTGAAGGCAGGGCTCTGCCTGTTCCACTAACCCTTAGTGCTTATCCAGGCTACTGTGCTCTTTTGAGGATCGTCATTTTATATAACTGTGAACTTTGCATGTGCTTGCACACATGCTCTCTCATGCTTCCCCCCACACTAACTGCTAGACGAATGCTGTCAGAAGCTGAGCACCTTCTGGGCTTGCTGGGGAAGATCAGCTGGTCTGAAAAGCCCAGTCATTGCTCTTTTTCTGTCGTAGCAGATGAGTTAGGTCCACTCTGTGTGGAGAGCTGCAAATAGGAAACTGAGTGCATTTGAGCTCCTTTTCATCCTCCTTGAGAACATTCTGAAGTACTTGTTGTGAATGAAATTCTATCTGAATGTAGCCAAATGGGACACCAGAGCTAACCCTGACAGCTCACTTTCTGGGCTCTGCTGACATTTCCTCCCAGGAGACGGATTTCAGGATGACACGACATTTTCAACTTCTTGAAAGAAGAAGTGTAACTTGTCTTAAAGTACATACTTGCTACACACAGCTATGTACGTACATACGGCTGAGATGTATAAAAATTCCTCAGATGCTTACTTCTTTTTTTTTTAAAGGTTTATTCATTTATTATATATAAGTACACTGTAGCTGTTTTCAGACACACCAGAAGAGGTCATCAGATCTCATTACAGATGGTTGTGAGCCACCATATGGTTGCTGGGATTTGAACTCAGGACTTCTAGGAAGAACAGTTAGTGCTCTTAACCACTGAACCATCTCTCCAGCCTAGATGCCTACTTCTGTTGGTGATTTTGAATTCTGTAGACCTGTTCTTATGTTCCTGATGAATATATGGATAATAGATTAGATATTGGCCCTACTAGGTCTTAATTACTATATAACATTTACTGAGAAGATCGCCCTACTCTTTCCTCCATCCCCTTCCCTTTCTAAATAGGGGCTCTGTATTGGGCAGGCTGGGCTGGAACTTGTTGTTTGCCTGCTTCAGCCTCCCAACTACTGAGATTTCAGGTGCGCACCGCATGCCTGCTGGAGATCTCCTATTTCACTTCTGTGGGCTGATTTGGGTCAAGGTTTTGCAGTGCTGAGGATGAAACCTAGGGCCTCTTTGTACATTGCCAGCTAAGAGCTCATCACTGAGCTGTTTCCCCAGCCAAACATTTCACTGTTGGAATAAAAATGGCCTTAGTGGAGACGATTAGGCTTTGATCTTCCACATAAAGACAACTGGCTAAGGGCTAGGAGCTAGCTCAAGCAGTACGAGTATATGTGAGGCTCAGTTCAATTCCCGGATGCTTCCCTACAAGGATAGTTTGGACATAGTCAGCTGTGGTATTGGGTGTGTAATTGAGATGGTAGAAGTTGAAATAATGTTGATGACAGGGAGGTCTTTCCATTAACTTTATCGTCCTGTGAAGGTCGGTGGGCTTTGTAGACTGAAATGTCTCTCCTGAGATCCAGTAGTCTCGCCCATGTTAGCACTTTTAATACCGTAGTTTCCAGAAGATAGTCTGCAGTGTCAGTATTATTTATACTCGAGGCCCAGACAAGGAGTATAAATAAGTCCATGGGAAGTAGCTGAAATGGAGTGCGTGAGAGCCGGGAGGGAATGGCGGAGTTGTAATGGGTTTGTCTCGTCTGCAGGGGGACCACTCTGGTAGCTGTGAGTTGGCAGACGTCCATACACAAACATCCACAGTAATAAAATGTATAGTAATAACGTAATATTATACTATATATTACACCATGCTGAAATCTCCTAAACAAACCCCTGATATGTAGTGTGCTTAACTCGGGGGTCACATGTTTGCTTCTGTTCCCCCTTTTTTGTTTTTGACACAAGGTTCTCTGTCTCTTGTCTCTGTGTCTGTGTGTGTGTGTGTGTGTGTGTGTGTGTGTGTGTGTGTGTGTTTTCCAGGCTATGCCTGGCTCTTTTTGCACTTTACAAGCTGTCTGAGTGCTAACTCCCGATCCCTTTTCTAAGCTCCTTACCCTCTGTGCTGGTCTGAGTGAGAATGGCCCCATAGGCTCATGTATTTGAATGTTCAGTTCCTAGTTCTGTTTCCAGATTAGGAGGTGTGACCTTGGAGGAGGTGTGTCACTGGGGTGGATTTTGAGATTTGAAAAGCCCACACCAGGCGGAGTCTTACCCATTGTCTACCTCAGAGTTGTAGATAAGATGTGAGCTCTCAGCTACTGCTGACAGTGCCGTGCATGCCTGCCTGCTTGCTGCCATGGTGGTCACGGACTCATCCTGTGAAACTTTGAGGAGACCCCAGTTAAATGCTTTCTTTTGTAAGCTGCCTCGGTCATGGTGTCTCTTCACAGCACTAGAATAGTGACTGAGACAGCCTTATTTAATCATCTGAGGTTTGATCCACTAAGGCGAACTTACAGTTAATTTGTTGGGCAAAGTTCTACTTGAAACTGTAGCTCAACTAGTAGCTGACAGCACTGTTTGAGACTCTATCTGATTTTTCTTGCTGCCTGCAGACCCAGATTTTGAATCTGGTTTGAGAAGTAGGCAGGTGCCGAGCGTGGATCTGTTTATGTGTTGAATCAGTGATAGCATCCTTTTGCCTGAGTGAAGATAGCATGTTCCATAAATGTTAACGACATGGTTTTCTCTACTAATATTTAACCTTTACTGAAGCGTTTTCTAATAGGGAGTGTTTCTGGCCATATAAAACTTAAGATGCATTTTTTTCTTTATATTATAGGCACATAGTTGGAAAGAGAGGCGATACCAAGAAGAAAATAGAAGTGGAGACTAAAACATCTATTAACATTCCTAAACTCGGCCATGAGGGAGAAATCGGTGAGACTTGGACACAATTTACACTTCTTTCTCTTTCTTCATTTTTTACAGATGTGCAGAAGCATACCTAACGTTTAAATTTAATTTAAGTTACATTTATTTGTTGGTGTGTGTGTCTGTATGTGCACATATGTCTGTGTGTGGGTACACAGGGTTGTGACACATGGAGCTCACAGGAAAATCTACAGATACTGGTTCTCTCCTTCCAGAATTTGGGTTCTGGGGATTGAACTCAGGTTGTCAGACTCAACAATAGTAAGTGCCTTAATTCATTGAGCTATCTCACTGCTCACTTCCAACCCCTCCCTCACCGCCTTTTTTTTTTTTTTTTTTTTTTTTTTGGTTCTTTTTTTCGGAGCTGGGGACCGAACCCAGGGCCTTGTGCTTCCTAGGTAAGCGCTCTACCACTGAGCTAAATCCTCAGCCCCGCTCACCGCCTTTTTTAAAGAAAGGGTATCTTATAGCCCAGGTTGTCCTTAAATTTACTAAGTGTCTGAGGCTGGCTTTGAAGTCCTGATCCTTTCGTCTCCATTTCCTAAGTGCAGGGATTGTAGGCATGTGCTATGCCTTTTCAGATCCCTAGACGTGACAGTACGGCGGATTGTTGTTGTAAAAATATAAAAAAATCAGGGGTTGGGGATTTAGCTCAGCGGTAGAGCGCTTGCCTAGCAAGCGCAAGGCCCTGGTTTCGGCCCCCAGCTCCGAAAAAAAGAAAAAAAAATAAAAAAATGTACTGTTGTCTTTTACCTCACTAGGTCTAGCACCGCGGTGCCCCAAGATATCTGCTAGATATCTTGGCAGAAACACATCCCAAATCCTTGCCGCAGCGGCCCAGTGTCTCCAGCCGCCGCACACTTTCTTAGACTCAAACCATCACATAAAAGAACACACGGGGTTGGGGATTTAGCTCAGTGGTAGAGCGCTTGCCTAGCAAGCGCAAGGCCCTGGGTTCGGTCCCCAGCTCCAAAAAAAAGAAAAAAAAAAAAAAAAGAACATACAACACAATAATCTGTGACCCAATTGGTAAGATATAATTGCCCACCTAAACATACAAAGCCTGGTACCATCCATCCCTTAAGAACATTTGTAACAACCTATAAAGGTACAGCATGGAATCTTAATGTCACCCGCCACATTGTCCTGCCATGGCGGTCTCTCCTTCTGTCTCTTCCTCCTTTCCCTTCCAGTTTCCTCCCTTCCTTCAAACTTCTCTCCCACCCATATTTCCTTTTCCTCCAATGACAGGCCTCCTATCCTGTACCTGCCCCTCACCTGTGTTTTACAAATTCTGTGGGGAGAAGGTTCTGGTGAAGTCACCTGATTCCTCAGTTGGCTGCTGTCCTTGGGGCAGTGGAATTAGCATCAAAATACAGATAACTCCAGGGCAAACCACAACAACAGATGGCGACCACCCATCTCTGGCTATCTATCCCATCTCTACCTGTCTAGCTTTTTTGAACCTGTTAATGTTTTTTGTCTTTGCTTGCAGTGATCACTGGTCATCATCGAAATGGTGTAGTTTCCGCGCGAACTCGGATCGATGTCCTCCTGGACACGTTCAGGAGGAGGCAGCCTTTCACTCACTTCCTCTCCTTCTTCCTCAATGAAGTTGAAGTCCAGGAACGGTTTCTGGAGTTCCAGGCGGAAGTACTGAAGAAGTGTTCCAAGGTAAGCAGAAAGCAACATCAAAAAGTAATTTCTTTTTTAGAAAGTAAGAAGTGGTTCTTAATGAAAACAGGAATATAGACATATCTGCCAATGTGTTCTCATATAAGATTCGAAGCATTTCCCTTTTAAAATTTGTTAGTGTGTACATGTACATATATGTGTAAATGTGTGGGCTGACCAGCCATGAGGAGGCCAGAGGTTGGTGCTAGGTGTCTTCTTTTTTTTCTTGGTCTCTACTTTTATTTTGAGATATGGTCTCTGTTGAATGTAGAACTTGACAGTTGCCAGTGCTGGTCCCCGTCATCTCCCCCATCTCCTCTACTTACCCGTGCTGAAGATACACGTGTCTGCCACAGCACCTGACTTTCAGACTCTGAAATCAGGCCCTCTTGCTTGTGCAGTGAGCGCTTTATCTACCGAACCATCTCCCCAGACCTACCTCTGTTCTTCTAAGTTTCCATTATTTTTATCTTATTTTATGTATATGAGTGTTGCCTCCCTGTGTATGTCTGTGTGCCATGTGTTGCCTGGAGTCTGAGGAGGCCAGAGAAGAACTGTGGATCTCCTGGGATGGAGTCGTATGTAGCTGAGGAGGACTTTGACCTCTGGCTCCCAAGTACTGGGATTACAGATGTGTACCACCTTGCCTGGCATAGAAGGCCATTCCTGCATGTATTCCACACCATGGCTTTCGGGTGTGGAGGAAGGAAGTACCAATGGTCTGCTGACCTGCAGGCATGGCTCACTTGGGGTTAATACTGTGGGACAGATAAATTTGTGTGTGGACTCGTAGGGCTGGAGGGATGGCTCACTGTTAAGAGCACTTGTTCTTCCAGAGGACTCAGAATTAGTTCCCAGCACAAAGGGCGGATCAGAACTGTCTATAACTCCAGTTCCACGGGATGCAGTATCCTCTTCTGGCTTCTGTGGGCACCAGGCCCACATGCAGTGTGCATGCACAGAAAAAGTAAAATAAGCCAGTGTTTAGAGTGGTCACATAGCAGTGAAATTCTTGTTACTATGATAATAACAGATAAACAAAGTCTAGCTATGTGGTAGCACACGTCTGTAATCCAAGCATTCTAGGGTGAGACAAGAGAGTCCAGGGTTCAAGATCAGCCTGGGGTAAATAGACTTCCAAACAAAACTAGAAAGCAAAAGGGATAAAGGCATGAAGCACTTACACCCTGTACTTTTCTTCTTACCACACACGAAGCGCATGCTGGAACCCCAGCAGTCAGGAGGTCAAAAGCAGGAGGAGCTTGTGTTTGAGGCTAACCTGAGCTACTTAGTGAGACCGTGCCCAGAAAACAATCAGCCCAGGTTGGCGTATGTTGATTTCACACTCTGCTTTGTTTAGACAGCATTCTCTCATGAACATTGCTGTGGAACAAAAGCCTCTGCTGTTCTTTGGAGATCACAACAGTTAAGACTAAAGGAACAGACTTCAAATGACATGGCTTTTTCTCCTTTTCCCTCCATCCCTTCCTTACACACACACACACACACACACACACACACACACACACACACTCACACTTATTTTCTTTCTTTTTTTTTTTTTTTCTTTTTTTTCCGGGGCTGGGGACCGAACCCAGGACCTTGCGCTTCCTAGGTAAGTGCTCTACCACTGAGCCAAATCCCCAACCCCTTATTTTCTTTCTTAACCACTATTCTTACATCAATCCCGACAGCAGTTTCCCCTCCTTCCTCTTCTCACAACACCTTCCTCCCACTCCCTATTGTCTACTCCCATCCACTCCTCTATTTCTGTTCCAGAAATGACAGGGCTCCCACCAGTCACCTATGGACTATCAAGTTTCAGTAAGACTAGGCACCTTCCCTCATACTGAGGCTGGATGAAGCAACTCAGTAGGAGAAAAGGGTTTCCAAAGCAGGCAACAAAGTCCGAGACAGCCCCTCTCCCCCTGTCAGGAGTCCCACAGAAGACCAAGCTACACCACTGCAATCTGCAGAGGCCTAGGCCGATCCTGTGCAGGCTCCCTGCTTGTTGGTTCAGTCTCTGTGAGCCCTGTGGGCCCAGGTTAGTTGGTTGTCTGGGTTTTCTTGTGGTGTCCTTGACCCTTCTGACTCCTACAATCCTCCTTCCCCAGGATTCCCTAAGCTCCACCTAATGTCTGTCTGTGGGTCTCTGCATGCATTTGATCAGTTGCTGGGTGAAGCCTCTCTGATGACAGTTGGGCTGGGCAGCAGTCTACGGGTATAGCAGAACATCATTAGGAATTGTTTTCTATCCTACGTCTCTGACTTATCCAGCCTGGTCCTGGTCCTCTAGGCTTCCACCCAGGACAAGGATCTCAAGCTTGACCTGTCTTGGTTGGCCACTCCCACCTTTTTGGGGAGCGAGGGCTGGTTTTTTTTTTTTTTTTTTTTTTTTTTGGTTCTTTTTTTTTGGAGCTGGGGACCGAACCCAGGGCCTTGCGCTTCCTAGGTAAGCGCTCTACCACTGAGCTAAATCCCCAGCCCCGTGAGGGCTGGTTTTAAAGTAGCGTTTCTCTGTGTATAGCCCTAGAACTTACTTTTATCTACAGGCTGGCTTCGAACTCACAGAGACTTGACTGCCTCTGCCTCTCAAGTGCTGGGATAAAAGGTGTGTGCTACTCCTGGCTCCTTCCTTTTTCTGTAATAAGGACTTTGGCAGTGTTGCCCAGGCTAGGTTCTTCTGGAACTCCTGGGTTCACAGAATCCTTCTGTTTCAGTCTCTGTGTTGTTGAGATGACAGTGTGTGACATCCCTAGCTCAGATAAGTTGGTGCTTTGAGTGTTACCTAGTATTCTGTTTAATGTGGTCTTTCTTTCTGTTTTTCATTACAGTAGTGATGCTGTTCTGACTAGTTTCTTACTTAATTCTTAGAAGTGAAAAGGAAGTATGCATTTGAGTATTTATTTAAATTATCTTCAAGAAATTTATGTTTTCCAAAGTAGAATTTTCTTTTGGATTCTTTCTCTACTTTTGTCAACACTACACTTCTGTGTATTGTTCTTGTCACAGGAAAGGAGGACTGAGGCAGAGGTTTGGTTTCCAGGCTCTTTGTCCAAAGGGAACCCCGCCGCATTGTAGAGTGGACGCTGTGCAGGGAAGGTTTCGTTAGGTCGTGGTATTTTCAAGTCACTTGTCTCTGAAGCTCTTGCAGGTTCTGCATATAGGTCACAAATAAATGCTTCAAGCAGGGTGCAAGCACAGCTATAAAGAGTGAAAAGATACCACGTCTGTTCTGTACACCAGATAGTGCAACCTAATGCCCATAGCATCAATCCTCTCAAACTAGTTTGCTGAAGCCTCTCCAGAGGCTGGTGAGGGAGATGGTGGGGGAGAGGTGTTTGAGCCCAGCCAGACAAACTTGAGGTCAAATGCTGGGGTCACATGGCAGAAGGAGACAACTGACACCCCCCACCCCCCCACACACATACCATACATATACACATACTCACCACACACACACACACACACACACACACACACACACACACACACACACAGGTTGGGGGGACTAGTAATGGAGCATTCTTGCCCTACCAGGGGACCATACTCCTAAGAAAACTAACGCTTTCCCACCTGGCAGCTAATGAGTGTCCGTAGCTCCGTAGCTCCCTCTGTGCTGGAGTGTTCCTCGCTCTCACCTCGAGCAGGTCTTGTGCAAGCAGCCACAGCTGCTGTGAGCTGGCGAGTGCATTAAAGATGGATGCTGTTCGCTGTTTGCCTGTGGACTGTCTCTTCTCTTCTTAAAGATTTATCATCTATTTAGGCTTCACTGTACATGAATATTTTGCCTGTATGTAAGTGCCCATGTGTGCAGGGCCTGTGGAGAACAGAAGAGGTGGGTGGGTACCCTGGAACTGTGAGCCACCGTGTGGGTGCTGGGACCTGAACCTGAGTCCCCTTCGAGAGCAGCCAGCACTCTTAATTGATAGCTCAGCTATCTTTCCAGCCCCTAGACCTTAGGATCTTTCTCTTCTCTTTCCTTTTGTTTTCTAAACCTTGAGAGTTTTGTTTTGTTTTGTTTTGTTTTGGTTCATTTTTTCGGAGCTGGGGACCGAACCCAGGGCCTTGCGCTTCCTAGGTAAGCGCTCTACCACTGAGCTAAATCCCCAGCCCCGAGAGTTTTTTAAAATATGAATGATCTACTTCTTAAAAGTTGAGAATTTTAGAAAGTTCCTCCTTTGTTTGCCAGGATGGAAGGCAGTGAAAATAGCTTTGGAGGTGTACATCTCTATTTTCTAACAGACATGTAGGTTTTTGTGTCTGTCAGCACTGTTCAAATCTAGGGCAGGCTCATGGCCACAGGCAGGCCCTGCAGGCTCATGCATCCTGTGGCATTCATTGTTGTCTTCCTGAAAGTCACACGGTAGCTGCCTGAGATGGAGTCACACAGACAGGCCGTTGACACGAGACTCTTTCCCTAGTGCTCAAGCAACATCTGTCCTGTATATATCAGCAGTCTTCGATGGGCTACCATTCTGCTTATCTGTCTCTTTGTTATAGGACATCATTGGGACTCTTCCAAACTTTGGCAATTATGAGTAGAACTGCTATGAACAATTGGCAGAGGTATTTATAACAACAAACTTAGATTTCCTTACAGTCGATGCCCAGGAATAGGATTGCTAGTGTGTGTCGCAGGCATGTTTAACCTTACAAGAATATTACCAGGACCGATCCGTCTGCTGAGAAGGCTCAGTGGGTAGAAGTCTTTGCTGTGTAAGCCTGACAACTCCAGTTTGGTTCATGGAAATGGAACCCACATAAGTTGGGAAGAGAAAACTGAGTTCACAAAGTTGCCTTCAGACCACTGCATGAGTTCTGTGCATGCACACACATTTTTACCACTCCCCCCACCACACACACACACACACACACACACACACACACACACACACACACTCTTTCAAGAATATTTGCTTTGCAAATATTTTCTCCCAATATGTAGCTTGTGTTTTTATTCTCTTACCAGTATTATTTGTGGAATAAAAATATTACATTTTGATGGTCTAGTTTATAAACATACAATACAAATTCTGTATTGTAGGTCTTTTTATAATTTATTTTTATTTTAAGTACGTTAGTGATTTGACTGTATGTATGTGTGTGTGAGGGTGTCAGATCCCCTGGAACAGGAGTTACAGACAGGTGTGAGCCACCATGTGGTTGCTGGGAATTGAACTCAGGACCTCTGGAAGAGCAGCCAGTGCTCTTAACCACTGAGCCATCTCTCCAGCCCCATAGGCCTTTTCATGTCACCACTAATAATTTTTGCACAGCTGTGAAATGTGGAACTTCATTTGTGCTTTCTTTCAGGTTTTGTTTTGTTTTTAAAGATATATTTAGGGGTTGGAGATTTAGCTCAGTGGTAGAGCGCTTGCCTACCAAGTGCAAGGCCCTGGGTTCGGTCCCCAGCTCCAAAAAAAAAAAAAAAAAAAAGAAAGATGTATTTACTTTCTGTATATGAGTACTCTATCTGCATGTACAACTGTGTGCCAGAAGAGGACATAGTTGGTATGAGCCACCATGTGGTTGCTGGGAATTGAGCTCAGAACCTCTGGAGCAGTCAGTGCTCTTCACCGCTGAGCCATTTCTCCAGCCCGGTTTTGCTTGTTTCATTTTTTTATTTTTAGATATTTAATTCAGTTCATTTTGTCTAAGGTGTGGAGCAGGGCTGTGGCTCATGGCTAGGTAGTAACTGATTGCCTAAGATTTTCATTTTTATTGCCTACCCATACCACCTAGATGAGAGCAGGTTAGGTTTTGTTTCTGTTTTGGTTTTTTGAGATAGGGTTTCTCTGTGGAGCTCTGGCTGTCCTGGAACTCACTCTGTAGACAAGGTTGGTCTTGAGCTCACATGGATCTACCTTCCTCTGCCTCCCAAGTGCTGGGATTAGTGTACCACCATTGCCTGTTAGTTCTTTCTTTCTTTTTTTTTTCTTTTCTTTTTTTTCAGAGCTGGGGACCGAACCCAGGGCCCTGCGCTTGCTAGGCAAGTGCTCTACCACTGAGCTAAATCCCCAACCCTCTTCTTTATTTTTTAACACTTATTTAAAATTATTTTGTGTCTGTGTACCATGTTCATCCAGTGCCTGTGGAGGGCAGGAGAGGGCGTCAGACCCCTAGAAGCGGTGTTAGCTGTCAGCTGGGTGCTGGCAACCAACCCTGTCTGTTCTGTGAGAGCACCAGTGCTCCTGACATTGAGCTGTCGCCCAGGTTACCCCCTTTTGAATATGAATGTCCATGTATGCCTTTTTATAAAAGATTTATTAACTTTTATTTTGTGTGTATGCTTGCCTACATGCATGCATGTGTCCAGCATACTTAGGGAGGTCAGAAGAGGATACTGGTTCCCCTGGAAATGAAGTTATGGATAGTCATGAGCTGCCATGTGGCTGCTGGGCACTGAACCTGGGCCCTCTGCAAGAGCAGCCAGTGCCCTTAACCACTGAGGCATCTCTCCAGCCCCAGGTTATGCTTTCTTACTTCTGGAGTGAGGAGAGTGAACAGACATTTAACTACAACAGTAGCTAATCTCTGTAGTTCTCAGGAAGGTGACTGAGCGGACTCTGGAGTGCTCGCTTAAGTGCAGTTGAGCAGGTGAACTTGGCCTATGGCCTGGATGGGAGCACTGGAGGGAGATTGAAAGGAGTTGAAGAGCTCAGCATGGCCACAGTAAACACTTAATGGTAGCTGTCCGTCCATACTCACTGTAGCTGGGTTGACACGTGTCATCTAGAGCGTAAGATTAGGTGGCCTGGGGATGGAGCTCAGTTGGCGTCTGGCCTAGCATGCAGAAGCCTTGGGTGCAGTGGCCTGCACTGCATAAGCAGGGTGTGGTAGCGCATGTCCTCAATCCTAGCATTAGGATAGAGGGGCCCTGCTCATCCTCAGCTACATAGAGAACACGGTCCAGCTTGGGAAACACGAGGCACTGTGGAAAACCATAGAACACAGATGAGATGAGGCTGGCTTTGACAGTTGCGGCAGGGCCAGTGATGATTTTTTTAGTATGTTTTTTTTTTTTTTTCCCCAAGCTCATTTTTAAGTTGTTCTTGAGACAGGATTTCTCTATGTAGTCCTGGCTGTCCTGGAACTCCTTATGGAGAGAAAATTGGCCTTGAACTCATAGAGATCCACCTGCCTCTGCCTCCTGCTTCCTAAAGTGCTGGGATTCGAAGGCGTGTGCCACCTGAGGGCCAGCATCGGCTTCACAGAGAATTATATAACCAGATATAAATGATGATCTTGGCTTTTAGTGCTTAACCAAGGCTGTTTGTACTTGTCAGATAGTCACATGTGTGTGAGAACGGTCTTCTTTAACATTTCATGGCAGGGCGATTTCATTTTGCATGGGGTGGAAGTGGCTAGACGTTCAGAAGCACTGGCACGGGGGAGATGTGGTTCAGAGGCAGAAGATGTGCCCAGCAGCACAAGATAAAAGTCCAGCAAATCCAAAGGCATAAAGGGTCACAGCATCATGTGCACCTGTCATCTTTTGCTGGTACAGAGGGTGTTCAGTTTTGAAATTCTCTTCCGTGTAAGTACCAGTGTAGCTGAAGCTCAGTGTCCGTTGTTCACAGTGCTGTGCACTCCACGTGGGCAGAGGCAGTGTGAGTAGTCGGTCTGTGTGGGTGTGTGCACAGCCTTCCATCCTCTTGCACACTGGCACGGGCAGGCATGGAGCGAATGCTGGCAGGATCGCATTCGTTCTTCCAGAAGGAGATTGTCTGGATGAGGTACGGACATCATGCTGGCCCGCATCAGCCTGCACTGCATCTATCCATCCTGCATACAGGGAGACTTCACACTGACATATCTTCTTCCTGCCTCTAAAAGGATCCCTGGAGCATCTGTGAGAGCACAGCACAAAAGAGGAAATAGGCGAGGGATCATTATCTCTGTTCTGTGGGAAAGGTGTTCTAATGAGCTTCATTCCCCCCTCAGAATGACAGGCAGTGGCTCTAACAGCCAGCAGCTATTTTCAAGTGGCAGTGTGCATGTGAGATCCAGGTCAGGTGACTTCTGCTCTGTATCTGTTCACTAAGGTGACAGGTGTCTCCTCAGAGGCTGAGTGACATGGTTTTAATTGGTTCCACTTAAGCTCATCTGAAATTTCTGTTAGAGTTTCACTGTCATTAAAAGGAGTAGGTGAGACCAGCAGTGTGGTGATTTAATCCCAGTACCAGGGAGGCAGAGGCACGTGGCTCTCTGAGTTTAAAGCTAACCTGTTCTATATGAAAGGGTGGTATCAAGATTCCTTTATTTCAAACCTGGGGCTTTATTTCAAGCTGGGGCTCAAGAGTGGGAAAACTGGCTCTGCAGCTTGTCTGCCTTTTGGTATGGGCAAGGAGGAGATACCCTCCCCTACCTCGCTCTCACCTTGGGAGAGCTAGCCTCTGGATCATGAGAGCAGATGAGCTGGCCCTGTCCCTTGCTGGCTGCTGCACTGGATGAACTAACCAGGGCAGTGGCAGAGAGCTCAACCTGTGGTGTGGATGTGGGAGAGTTGGGCCGACCAGCTCAGATACCATCCAGGACCAGACCCAGGGCTTTGACTTGTCCCACCAGTATCTACCTCATCTCGGAACTATTGGAGCTTGTGAAGGGGCCAGTCCTGCAGATCCAAAGCTGCAGGATCTCCAGGACACAGGGCAACAACAGGATATCTGAGAGGAATCCCAGTGAGGGTCTGGTATTGATAGTGTAGCAGGAGCCAGAGGCCTCCAACCAGCCAGTGACTCACTGCAATGGACATTTTCAAGCAAAGAAGTCTGGACAAAGGGTATATTGTGAGATACATTGTGACACACTACAGCTTCCATAAGGAGATCTTTTTCCTTTGGGAGTTTCTTTGCAAAGGCAGAGGGAGGGTGAAGGGTATGAAGGGACAGAGAGGGGAGTGGGATTAGTGTGCATGATGTGAAACTGACAAAAGAGCGATAAAAGGTAAATAAAAAATAATAAACAAAGAAAAATGAGATCCTCCCCCTCTCCCTTCCTAGCTTGCTTTTTGACATACGGTCTTGTTCATAGCCCAGGCTGGCCTGGAACTCACCATATAACCCAGGCTAGCCTTAAATTTGAAGTGATCCTGCTTCAGCTTCCCAGGGCTTAGATTGCAGGTGTGAGGTACCATGCCTGAGGTTACTTTTCTTTCTTTTCTTTTCTTTCCTTTCCTTTCCTTTTCTTTTCTTTTCTTTTGCATTGACTAGTCTTTATTAGAGAGAAGTTTTCTTTTACATTCTGAAATGTTAAACCAGGGGTGGGCTCAGTGGGCCATTTGGTGGGGCACCAGCTTGTAATGTTTTCCATAGTTGGGGCATCGCTGGCTCTCGTCTTTGTGCAGCCAGAACCAGATGACAGTGCAGTTGTCCTCTTCACAGATGCAGCCCACTATTCTCTTGTTGCTAATGGATGGGACTAGATTAGGCTCTTCCTTGGTGCCCGAAGCTGCCTTTGGAGGTAGCATATTGAATTGATCCAGTCCCTTCTGTGCTGCTATCATGATCTCCCTCTCCAGCCCGGTAGCCTGCTCCTCATCAGTAGGGACACCACCTCCAGAAGCCATGGAGCGGGTAGTGGAGGAAATTGCAGTTTTCTGCTGGCTGGAGAGATGACTCGGTGGTTAAGAGCTTTGGCTGTTTTTCCATAGGACTCGGTTCAGTTCCCAGCACCCACACGGCAGCTCACACCTGGCTGTAGCTCCAGTTCTACGGGATCTGGTACCTTCAAACATACCTGCTGGCAGAACACCAGTGCACATAAAGATAAATTAATCTTTTTTAAAAAGACAAAAAAAAATTGCTGCTGTTGCTCTGTGTGTGTGTGTGTGTGTGTGTGTGTGTGCGCGCGCGCGCGCGCGCGCGTGTGTGTGTGCTTGTTTCAATTTTCAACTGCCTATCCCTATTACATGGAAATAATTAATGTTTATTTGTTGACATTGCCAAGTTCACATCTGTAGATTAGTCTGGAGGCCTCAGTGACAACGCACCAGAGCCTGGAGGCCTTGTGCACACCAGTTCATTCTCTCTCAGTTCTGGAGCCTGGGATCGTTTCTTCAGAATGATGCCATCTTCTTCTGACACAGGCCTCCCCGTGTGTGTTTTTGTCTTCTGATCGCTTACATGGGCTCCAGACATCAGATTAGAGCCCAACTACATGACTTCATTTTTACTGTAACTACCTGAGTAGAGGATCTATTATTAAATATAGTCATACTCTAAGGGTGTAATTGTAGCTTAGGCTGGTCTTAAACTTGATTCACAGCTGAGAATGATCATGAATTTATGATCCTCCTCTCTGCCTTCCAAGTGTTGGGATTATAGGTGTGTGCCACCATAATGGGCTGCAGGAGCCCATCCGTCTCTCTGTCACTTGTCCTTGAACTTCTCCTTTAAAAGAAGTGGTCGCCTCTTCTTTCTCTTTGTTTGATAGCTTGCCTGTCCTTGACCTCACCCTTCCCTTTCCGAGGAAATGACATTTACTTTTAGTAGAGCGTTTCCTGAAATCACCTTCCTTTGCACTCGTCAGTTCTATAAGCAGTGTTATTTGACTCTAGACGTTATCATCATCATCTCTGTGCTTCAGCTCCCGAAGCCGAGTATTTAATGTGGGATTTAGCTGCTCGCAGACACTGACGAGGCGTGTGTCATCTGTGTGATCTCCAGGTAAACGGCACCTCATTTTTTCAGTGTCTCCTTGCTTACATTACAATTCATAAATGTCTTACTGTCCTCAGATCCGTGTATCTCGATCATCTGTAGTCACTGCTGCTGCTGCAGTTGTATTTCATCTCACAGCAGGGGCTGCTGGAAGGCCGATCAGTAATGAAGCACAATAATTCAAAACAGTGTGTCCCGGGGATGCTGAAGGCTCATAGCTCTGTCTGCAGCAGCAGGGATTCCTCGGGCTGCCCAGAGAACCTGCATCTCTGTAGCTCCAGAGCCGTGGTTTACTGTGTGAAGCTGACCCTGGGCTGAAATAATGGCTCTTGGGTCTGGGGTAACTAGATCTGGTATTATTCACTGAGGAAGAAAGCTGCGTATATATACATACATTCACAAACATATGCTTTAACATAATTTAGGATTCCTTATATATTAGGGAAGTTGGAAAATTGGTAGGTACCTTATGAAATGGTTTACAGAAGGTAGTCTGACTGTAAGAAGAATCACAGGCTCCTTTGAGTTCTCACATTGCTTAGGGAAGCAAGAGAAGGGAGGTGCTCGCCGCGCTCACATAGTTGCCATTTGGATGGAGGACAGGACTTACGAACAAGTTTTTCAGTTTGTATGCTTCATTAAATGCCTACCCCATGCAGATAGACACTTGCTGGATCGACGTAACACATAGTAAATCTGTATTTTATACTAATAGTGAGCTCTTAAAGACTCCACATCTTTCTTCAGGGGGGGGGGCAAAAGGGGCAAACTTCTCCCAGAAATGGTATTATACTGGAGCAGTGCAGTGGGCAATGCAGGAGGAGAAGGAGAAGGTCAGGGGCACAGAGAATCTTGAGGGAAGGGCAGGGATTTCTGCTAGGCCGACCTGGAGAGGACAGCTCCCCAGGAGGTGTTCATGGAGACTGGAAAGTGGGTAGGCAGAAGTGATATAGAGGTCCAGAGTAGACAGGTCCAGAGCTTCCAGGTCCTGAGGAATCTTAATTTGCATATATCCTATAAAACCCGGGGGTGGTAAATTTAGCATTGTCAAAAAATGATGGTGAAGGTGCTGTGGGGGACGCCTCTAGGGGGAAAGAGCTCGGTAGTTAGGAGCCTGCTCACGGAGTCTCTTGAGAGAAGAAGCCAGGGTCCCCAGCATATTTGGGGGGCATATTCAGGATGTTTAGAGGCTTTCTCTGCAGTGGAGGTAGTGATGGTTTGGGAGTCACAGTGTCTAGGATGAACAGCAGCCCGTGGCATGTAGCTCGTGCTGCATGAGTGTCAGCCGGCTTTGTCACTAAACATCATTACACCAACCAGGACTCGGAATATCCAAGATTAGAGAGAAATGGTGAGGGACACAGTGGTGTCAGATTCCTGCTGAGGGGCTGGGGAGTGCTGGTCACTGGCAGAGTGCTTGCCCAGTGCTCAGTGTTCCTGGTTCTGGGTCCCATCCCCGCTCTGCTGAAGGGAGCACGGGAGTGGGAGAGTCAGAGCAGGAGCTGAGCCGGCTTGAACCAGTTTGGTTGTACTGTCCCTGAGGTTGGAGTCATCAGGGTCTGCCTTTGAGACTCGCTGTTGTTGGAAGTAGTGCTCACTAATGCACTAATGCGTGTAAGCTGCTTTGGGAGACACATTAAGCTTTGAGGGACATAAGCTTGTCGCCATAGCTGTCACAGAAGCTAAGTGGGCTCCTCTTTTAGGAAAGGAGAGGCTCTTGTTAGTGGCTGAAAACTTCATCAGTGTATGGGAAAGCTCTTTGCTTGGTCCATGAAGGCTGACTCTCCACTATTCTGTCTTACCAAGAACCTCTCCACTTTCTGAATAAAGAGGATTTATAAGCCAGAATCAGTTTATACAGCTTAACAAGGTATTTCATTTATAACACATAGAGGCTCTCAAAGGAAGTCAGCTTTCCTAAACATTTTAAAGGAATCTTGGAAGTGACTCAGCAGAGCCTAATTTAGTTCCCAATCCAGCTATAACAGGGAGTGTAGAGTGGTTTGCGTGAGCCTAGTCATGCAAATAGAGGGGGAAGCCATGCCACTGTGTGCCAGAGACCTCATTCAGTGTCATTCAGTCTCCAGAGTGGACCTGAGGCAGAGGTGTTTCACAGAACCCAGCTGAGTGACTGAGAGCAGCTAGGGGTGTCTGGTTACAGAGCCAAACACTCTCTCTGCACTCTGCCTTCTTTGAATGACTTCATATGCTGATGAAGTTTGTGTCGTTTGCCTGAAGCACTTCGATGGGACTTTGCCATAAGATGATAAATATCATGAGCAGGAGAACAGCCCCTTACCCTTATTTCCTTTCTGTTTGCAGAGTCCCAGGAAGTGAGTTAGCGAGTCTGTCACAAAGGCCTGGTTTCTATTTTCTTATTCCTGGGCTCTGTGTGAAACAATGTATAGGACTTTCAACCTAGGGGTAAGGTAGGCGATTCCTCTTGTTTCCTAGAAGAGGAAACTGAGGCTGATAAGCATGGAATGACTTGTCTAGCAACAGTGGGCTGGTAGCAGTGGCATCAGCCTGGGGACTGTAATGCCCAGTGAGGTGCGAGCTTCTGGACCTGCTAAAAGATGTATGTAATGGATGACTATTGTCACTGCTAGTCAGCATCTACTGTCGAGGCAGAGCACAGGGATCAGATTCTTCAAGTTCATTTCTTAGTCTGGGGAGCTTCCGTCTGCTTGTAGGCAGGCCGCAGGCAGATGCACCTGTACAAGCTGCCATTTGCTCGGCTGGCCGGCTTTGAGTGTTAAGGAAGCAGAAGGAGTGCTCCATGGTGGGGCACTGCACTCTCCGGGTCTCTCCTCCAAGCTTGCTAGTGCTACACGTACATTGCCAGCATTTCCTGGAGTGCCAGGCCAGAAAGGAGATGGGCCTGAGAGTGTGATGCTGCCCACCTGTCATCTTAGCTGCTGGAGTGCTGAGGCAGTAGGATGGCAGGTGCAGGCCGTAGCTGGGCTATCTATGGAGTAAAAGGACAGCCTGAGTAACTTAGCAAGATTCTGTCCCAAAATAAAGAGGGCCAGATGTAGCTCAGTGATAGAGTGCTTGCCTAGCATGTGAGAGACTGAAAGTTCCGTTCCTAGGATAGAAAACAAAGTAAGATCTCAGGAATCCTGAGATGACCATGAGGTTGCCAGTTGTGGACTGCAAGCAGCCGCTTGGGACAGGGTTAAGGCCGTGCAAGCACTGGGGGCTTTAAACTCTGGTTCCGGCTTCACCGCACTTCTCCGATGGAGGCTGCTTCGGATTTGTTTTGAGACCCTACATAACATGTAAAGAAGCAGAAGCTCGGAGATGTGACTTTGCCATGAAGAAGCACACTTATTTTCACCCAGACAGGACTGCCCGGGAGCTCCCTGTTACTTCCTGCTTGCCTCTTCTGGGTGGAAGGTCAACAGCATTAGAATTTTCAGGCGCCAGCCTGGGTGGCCAACCTAATGGAGCAGAACAGTTCCAGCTCCAAATAATGGCAGATTTGGAGCAGGGCCCAGTGTAATTAAACCCTGGGGTAAAGAACTCGATGTTGGTCTTGATCTGTTTCAGCGAACAAACTTGAGGTAGGAGTCTCTATTCCAGGCAAAGAGAAGCAATGGCCCTGGAGATTTGTACCACTGCCTTAAACATTGTTTGATCTTATATTAAATTTAGACAGTGCTATAAGAGATATGCTTGGTTTATTTTTATTTGTTTATTTTGGTGGTGGCAGTATTAAGCAGGGTAAAATTTAGTGTTTCTCTACTTATTAAAAGATTTCCCAGTAAGGTTACTTATGAATTTCCAGTAGAGTTAAAGACAGGATGACCTCATGACTCAAAGCCCCCTAAAGACTTGAGGTCATGTAACCTAAGCAGTTCTGTGGTTCTGTGTTTTGTTGTACTGTGTGCGTGTAGTTTCTCAGTATTCAGCGTGTTCCTGGCCAAGCAAACCCAAGTGCATACAATGATAGCCTCTCAAAGGGTATGGTAAAGTGGATCAGCTGGCTTTCTGTGACTGTGATAAAACACTAGACAGAAACGGCGTAATGGGAGCTGTTGAGAGGGCTCAGTGGGTTGGGGCGCCTGCTGTCAAGCCTGGTGACCCGAGTTCAAGCCCACATGGTAGAAAGACACAGCTGATGGGCAAAAATTCCCATCTGACCCCAAGACATGTGCTGTGGCGTGAATGTGAGTGCATGTGTATGCACATGTACGATATAATAACTTAAATAATAAATAAGTGAACATTTAAAACAGGAGCAGGGGAGGAAAGGGTGGGCTTGACGGGTGGGGGTGGGGTCAGCAACAGCAGCACTACTGAATGCTGGCTGCATAGTCTCAGGGGACCTGGGCGACACCGGGAAACCCTGTCTCCAAAGACAAGAGAAAAGAGAATTCAGGGCTTGTTGGCAAATCTTCCCCCAAACCCACCGAAAACTATAATAAAAAAATCAAGTATTTTCTAATCAGTTTAGTGTGAACTTGGTGTTCATTTGAACCCCACCCCCAGTCTGTGTTGTTGTGATAGAAACTGTGGTTTTGGGCATGTTAAGGATTTGTGTGCTTTGCAACTACCATAGTTTCTATCACAGCAACATGCACCTCCTTAAAAATACAGGACAAGTAAACTAGAGAACAATAGAACTAGTTGCCTATAGGGGATGAGAACAACACAAAGGAAAAGTTAAGTGTGCACATGATTTGTTTTTGTCACTGTGAGCCCTGGTAGCCTGGAGCTCACTGTGTAGACCAAGCTAGGGGTATAGCTTAGCAGTATAGTGTATCCCTTTAGTTCATCTCCAGATTTAGTTTTCCCCCTTTTTTTTTTTTTTAAAAGATTTATTTATTTATTATATATAAGTACACTGTAGCTGTTCAGACACACCAGAAGAGGGCATCAAATCTCTTTACAGATGGTTGCGAGCCACCATGTGGTTGCTGGGATTTGAACTCAGGACCTTTGGAAGAGCAGTCAGTGCTCTTAACCACTGAGCCATCTCTCCAGCCCCTCCCCTTCTTTTTAAATCCTTGTTAATTTATTCTCTAAATGTATGCCATCAATATACTTCCAAAAATCAAAGTGATAGAAGGGTCATACCAGTGTGGTGGTGCACATCTGCACTCAAGCACTTGAGAGGCAGGGAAGGCGGATCGTGACCAGTTCAGCCTGGTCTGCACAGCGTATGCTGTTGTCTGAGACTGGTCTTAAACTTGCTCAGGAGTCAAGGGTGGCCTTGAACCCTGATCTTCCTGCTTCTACCTGTGAGTACTAGGATCATGGGCATGAGCCGGCCACATGTTCCTGACTGATATGGTGGTGTAGTTTAGACCCAGGGTTTCGTGTGTGGCGGGCAGGCACTTTACCAAGTGAGTGAAATCCCCAGCATGTGATCCTCTCTGCATATGATCTTCTGTGGTAGCAAAGCCTATGAAGTCTTTGCTGTTCTGCTTTTTACTTATTTAATAATGCATCCTGGAACAGCACCCCTTGTTGCTTACACATGTACATATGTAGTTTTCAGCTGGACACTTTGGTATTTTGCAGTAATGCTGTATTGCCTGAACTCATACACAGTTTTTATATTGTTAGGAACACATCTTCCCTGTCCGTTCCTAGAGATAGGGTCATTGGGCACATTACTCTGTTTAGTTCAAGGTCACAGGGTCACAGATTACAGCAGACTGAGAACTTTATTTTCTTCCAGTTCTAGAGTCTGGGAGATGAAGAGTCAGGTGCCAGTAGGGTGTAGACTGGTGAGACTTGCTGGAAGGCAGATGACTTCTCTCTGTGTCCTCATGGGGCACAGGAATTCCTAGTGTATTTTACTGCCATTTTAGTTTTCTTTGTGTAGATGCCAGCTGTGTTGGATTAGAGCTCTACCCGATGATACAAGGTCACTTGATCTGCTTCAAGGTCCCTTCTCCCCTGGGAGTGAGCACTTTGACATAGGGTGAGGGGGAGGAGGATGACACAGTTCAGTCCTTAACCTTGGAGACTGAGGAGCCCAGGCTGACACTGAACTCCTAATCTCTCTCTCTCTCTCTTTGCCCCACAAGTGCTGGGATTGCAGGACATTTTGCATTTCTGCTGGCAACATATGGAAGACTTCAGTCTGTACTACAGATGGACTGTCAGGCTTCTGACTTGTCACTCGGTAGATGAGAAGTAGGATTCAGTACAGTCTTAATTAGCACTTATTTGTCTTATTTTTTGAAACTGTATTTATCTTTAATGATCCAAGATTCTGCAAGACACTGTAGAGCCAGAGCGGGGTAGCAATATAGGAATCAGCAGTGCTGCTGCCAGCATGGGAGGCACAGGCCCTGTGTGGCTGACCTGTCCCCATGGTGGCAGGCCTAGTCTCATGGGACACAGTACCTTATCTCCATGGAAACCAGTCTGACAGTGCCCACGGGCCTGGGGATAACCCATGAACACCGCTGAGAGATACTAGCAATGAAAAACAACCATAGGGCCCTCCCCTCCCCATCAGAGCTCCTGCTTAAGTGTTCCCTCCACCCTTATCACAAAGACACAAGAAATGCAGTGACTGTGTGTGGATAAACAAGCTTCCCCAGGACTGTGCTTCCCAGGGAGAGGGACAGCAAGGAGGTGACTCTAGCTCTGCTCTCCACCAAGACCAAGGGGTGACCTGTGGTTGCCAGAGGGCCTTGCCTCTAGGGCAGGGAGACTGATTTTCTCTGATTCCCTTTCCCTCTCACTCTCGGTTCTAGAGTTTTTTTTTTTTTTTTTTTTTTTTTTTTTTTTTTTTGGTTCTTTTTTTGGAGCTGGGGACCAAACCCAGGGCCTTGCGCTTCCTAGGTAAGCGCTCTACCACTGAGCTAAACCCCCAGCCCCGGTTCTAGAGTTCTTGAAGGAGAATTCACACCAGGGCTCCGGATGGAGTGATCAGCAGGCAGGGTTTATTTTTAGCAGGATAACAGGCAAAAACACAGTACAATGGCCATACTGGCTTGATTCCTCCTGTCCTCAGTCCTGGAGTGGTATCTGTCTTAGAAGCTGCCATTACTCACAATTCTGTCTGTTAACAGCTGGATGCAGGAGTATATAAGAAGGTGAAACTGCTCATGAAGTTGAGCCCTTTCCTGGGGAGGGGCAAGGATCTGGTGCCTTTTGTATGTTTCCTGGGGGTGGCTGGGTCTCAGTGGGAGCTGGCTTGGAGACACCCAGAGCACACTGAGACCAGCTGTTTTTCTCGGCGTGTGGGCTCTCTTGACCCACATATACATCTTATTTATGCCCCTCTGCGCTCCTGACCTCACACAAGCGTGCTCCTACTTTGGAGGTACTCTCTGTTACTGGAGTGGGTGTTGCTCCTGTGGGGAGAGATAGGGGAGGGAGCTGAGAGGGTTGGAAAGCTTTTGATACTGCTGTGCTACCTCCTCCGGTTCCCTTTCTCCAGAAGGTAGCCCTGTGACTTCAGTTCCTGCCCCCACCCCCTTCTTTTTTTCTTTCTCTTTTTCTCTCACAGACTGCCTCTGATTTTTCATATGCAGTCAGGTTTTTTTTTCTTTTAAGATTTATTTATTTATTTATTTATTTATTTATTTATTTATTTATTTATTTATTTTATGTATATGAACCATGCTGTCGTTGACACACCAGAAGAGGGCATCAGATCCCATTACAGATGGTTGTGAGCCACCATGTGGTTGCTGGGAATTGAACTCAGGACCTCTGGAAGAGCAGCCACTGCTTTTAACCACTGAGCCATCTCTGCAGCCTGCAGTCAGGGTTTTTGACTCAGGACATGGGCAGACAGTGGTTAGCCATGCACAACAACTCTCAAACTTCTTCATGTATGTGTAGATACAAAGGAAACTCCAATTCCCCAAATTCCAAAAGACAGTCCAGTGAGCTCAACCTGGGTGTTAGGAGGGTTTCTGGCTGTTAGATAAAAGCCAGCATTTTTCAGGAACTTGTGAAACTGGTTCTCTTCTACCAAAAAAATTTCCCTTTCCTTTGGCAGAAGGGACAGATGTACCTGTGCTGCCTATTAGCATATCAAAGTACATGCTGGCCTCCAGGTGCCCTCCCACCCCCAGCAGAAGTACCTGTTACACATTTCAAAGTCCAAGTCCTGAGTAGTGTCTGTCTTAGAAGGCGACATCACCTCCTCCCCAACCCTAACTAAAATCCCTCTAACTCATGGGCTTCCCTCCCCTCAGCTGCTTTCTGTTATCCTGCTATTCTCCACAAGTTGGCTCTCTCTGTCCTGTTCCCGCTTCTCTCACGTGTTCTATTTCTCTACTCTGTGTCCCTGGCTGTTCTCCCTCTCTTGCAGACAGCCCTGGCCAGTCTACTACTTTCTCTGCTCTGGACTCTAACAGGTGCCTCCCTCATATCTGCAATGTACACTTTCCTCTTCCCTGCCCCTTCACACCTCATCATGACTTGCAGTATGTGGAGAGCTGGCCCTGCCCCTCACAGGCTGCTACACTGGGTGTGCTAACCAGGCAGTGCTACCCTGGTGGTGCGGGTAACCAACTCCGATACCACACAGGCCCAGATCTGGGGTTTTGAGTTGGTCCACCCCAACATCTACTGCTGAGCAGGTGAAGGGACCAGTCCTTTAGATCAATAGCTGCAGGATCTCCACAACACAGGGCAACAGCAGGATATCTGAGAGGAGTCCCAGTGAGGGTCTAATATTGATAGTGTAGCAAGAGCCAGAGGCCTTGAACCAGACCAATGACTCATTGGCAGTGAACAAGTGCTAGTAAAAATGTGTGCACAAAAGGTGTATTATGGGAACACTGTGACACACTATAGCTTCCATGAGGAGATTTTTTGTTTTGTTTTGTTTTAATTTCTTATTTTATGAGGTAGGTAACAAGTGTGGAGGGTGGGTACAAAGGGATGGGGAGATAAGTGGACTGGGGTCCATGATATGAAACTCAAAGAATCAGTAAAATGTAAAATAAAACAATACAAAAGCAGAGCTTCCAAAAACAAAAAAAACAAAAACAAACAAACAAAAAATCTTCCCCTTCACCATTCCATGGAGTGGTTTATACAGTATGGACTACAAAATCGAATGCCGCTGGGTAAAATCTGTAGTATTATATTATGACCTGATGCTCTGAATAGGGGAAGTTAGAGCGAGGGTCAGCAGTTTACTTTAAAGATGCAGTCTGACAGCTTTCTATGGGCTGGTTGAGACTCCCAGTGATGTTGGTAACACAGAACTACTAATGTGACGTTCAAATGTCTCAGAAAGAAACACTGTCCATTGAGGGACACCTTCTCGTTGACGTCACGTACAAATCCAGATCTCCCGATGTTATGCCAAGTTGTAGGGATCCCAAAGACCACTGAGCAGCCAAGTCTGATACACACACATAAGGGCCTTTATTACAAGCTCACGAGCAAGGCCTCTCACCATCACCATTGCAGCAGACCAGAAGTGAGAGCCTTGAGTCCAGGAGTGTGGGGCATTTATTGTGCTTACAGCAAGCTAGGAGAATTTCCATACGGGTCAGCAAGTTAGTATTTTAAAAACTGCATTTTTGTTGTAAACTGCAGGAAGCAAATACCTGACAAACACCTGACACACAGGAAGGCTAGGTTATCCGTTTTCTGCCGGATGTCTTAGGTTGTCTATACACAGCTTGACCCTGCTGTTGTAGCCTGACTGGCTGTTACTAAGGTGGGTGTTGGTGGTGGTGGTGGTTGCCATAGGAGGTTTGCTCAAGTGGACTTTGTGGTTTTCTTCCTGGAACTGGAGTTGGTTGGACTTTATACTGACATACTGGCAAAATCAGTTTTCGGTGATGAGGTCCCATTGGGTCTCTGGTCTTAAAGGAGGGGAGATGGATGGGAGGACATAAAAGGAATTTTAATTTTCCTTCCACAAGGTGCATGCTAAGATGCCTTCATGTGTCAGGGGCAGGGAATCCTCCTGGGAGCCAAGAAGAAGTCTGACAGATAACAGAAAGAGGTGTTTCCCAATGTCAGTCTAGCTGGGAGGCCTTCTGTTATACACGCTCCTTCTCTGCAGATACAACTAAATGCATGTGAACAACTTAGCTTTTAAAAAGTAAAACAAAATCATGTGTTCTTATACAATTTGATAAAAATAGTCAGATGTACACGTTCTCTCTTTCAGACACACACACCCACACACACACACACACACACACACACACACACACACACACAGAGTTTTCTGGCACCTGCACCCTCTGGGCCTGGTCTGCTTTGACACCTCCATTGTCTGGGAGCTCTGTTCCCACCTTGCCAGCATAGGCTCTTCTCCCTCGTTCTGGGTACCTTCTCATCTCTGTGCAGGATGTTCAGGCTCAGCAGACAACCGTGCAGATCATTGTCACCTTGCCCTTTTTCCTCCAGTGTCTCCTTCAGCTTGTCCTTTGGTCACAATGGTGACACTGGTGGGATGTAGGCCCTGAATGCCAGGGTGGTCAGAGGTGGACTTACCTTCTTCCCAATGAGTAAAATTGCACATCATTGAATATTTGCAGGGAGGGGGGAGGGGGAGAAATGTCTGTTTATGTCTTTTGTCTATTTGATGGTATTTTTCTCTAAGGTTTTTGAAGATTCACTTTTAATTATTCATTTGCGTTTCTGTATCTGTGTGTGTGCATGCGCCTGTGATGTCAGGTGTCCTCAGTAGAGGGTGTCAGGTGTCCCTTTGCGTCCTTCTCTGACTGCTGCTGTGAAACAGGCAGGGTCTCATCCTGAACCTGGGGCTTGAGTTTCTGCTAGGCTAGAAGTAGCAAATCTCAGCAGATCCTTCTGTTTCCACCGCCCTTGCTGTTGGGGTTGCACGTATTTGTAGGAACTGTCTGACTTGTTTGGGACACGGTCCCCAGTTGTGTGTGTTTGGTGCGGGGGCGGGGGGTGTTGTGCATAGTGGAGTCACATAGGGAACATCATATACCTTTCCTAATATGGCAGGTGAGACCCTGCACTAGGACAGTCGGATGGCATGCCTTGCACTTGATGACTGCCTTGGCAGTTTAAAGATGATCACTTTTACTTTGAGACAGTTTTACGGTGTAGCCCAGGCTGACCTTAAGCTCATGGCTCCTGCCTCAGCATTTCAGGAGGCTAACATTACAGGCGGTGCTGCCATGGCCTGCTTTAAAGCTGCTTGTTCCTTAATATCACCGCTTTAATTAAATGAGGCAATTTGGGTTGATGGGTAGAATAATAAAACTCCTTCATCAGATACAAAAATAGCCCCAGCTCCATTAACACCTAGAAAGTGGGTAATCTGTTAACTACTGCTGCCAAGGCAGAACGAGGCAAGCCACGGACAGGGTGCACACTGCGTGCGGGAAATGTATTTCTTTGGGGTACCTTATTTAGACTAGCGATCTGATTAGAAAACTTAAAATTCTAAACTAGAGTTCCTCCTGCTTCTCTCCTATTTAGAGGAGAGTCTTGTGTGCATGTGCGTGTGTGGTACACTAGACATGGTCAACCTGGAAGACATTCTCCCGAGTGAGCCACTGAGGTGTCTATTGCATGGTTTCTTTTATGTGTGTGCAGATAGGCAAATCCCGTGTCAGAAGTCACACCAGAGCTTGCCTGCGAGGACAGAAGTGATCACTTAACGTGTATGGAGTGTTTTGAGGAGATAAAAACATTGTGAAAATAAGGGGAGCCCATTGGCTACCCAGCATAATTATTCTAAGCACCACTGGTTTTTTTTTTTTTGGTTCTTTTTTTCGGAGTTGGGGACCGAACCCAGGGCCTTGCGCTTCCTAGGCAAGCGCTCTAACCACTGAGCTAAATCCCCAACCCTGCACCACTGGGTTTTAACCTGTGGTTCTCAGAGGCGAAGGAATGGACATGTAAGCAGTGCCAGGGAAGGGCCACTGTCTTGTGTGCAGGCACGGTGTCTGCGTGTGTGTGGCCACAGGTGTCCACATCCACTGTTCAGTCGTCCTTGGTCCTCTGCTTGGCAGAACCTATTCCTTAGCACTTCTGGAGGCTCAATGGAGCGTTGCTGGGCAATACTCTACCAGGTTTGGACCTCAGTGCCAAGCATTGTTATGTGAGAAGACTGCAGTGTCCGTTAGGATTGAAAGAGTCCGAATGCTTTGTTTTATGGGAGGCAGGGTCTCACTCTATAGCTCTTCCTGATCTGGAGATTACTCTACAGCTCCGGTTGCTCCCACACTCCAGATCCTCCTGCCTAAGTTTTCCAGTCGCTGTAGTTACAGATGTGCTCCAGCACACCCAAGCTAAGCCCTCCACATTTTATAGAGTCCGTTGTTGGGAGGGAAGTCTCTTGGGAAAGTTGTTCTCGGGGGAGCTCAGGAGGGACTCAGTTGCCATGAAATTATCAAAGCTGATGGCCAACCCTGAAGGGATAGTCTTCATTTTTGGAAACAGGATATCATTTAGCCTGGGCTGGCCTTGAACTCCTCCTCATCTTTCTGTCTTCACCCCCCAGTTGAGGAATTACATGCATTGCCACACCCAGCACAGAAAGAGTTTGTCAAACCAGCATTGAAAGTATTGTGCACTCTGGGCTGGAGATGGCTCAGTGGCTAAGAGCGGGCCATGCACTGTGAAGAGGGCCTCAGCCCTGTTCTCACACCAGGCAGCTCACAATCACCTGCAGCTTCAGCTCGAGGGGATGTAGCACCCTCTGAACTGCAGTTCATGGAACCTGCCACCTCTGCTCTATGCAGGTAGCATACATGGATGTACATAAGCTCATGCACATACACGGACAAAAAAGCTTAATACTGCATTCTCCCTTTCCTGAGAACTCTTGTTTTATTGGGCTGCCATGTTTTTATTCCTTTAGAGTATGATGATTAAAACCAGGGCCACCTACTCATGCTCTACCACCAAGTATTGCCCCCAAGCTCCTAATACATAAAATATTGAAGATTTCAGCCATAGAAGCCCGACACCTGGGAGTCCTAATACATCTCTAGCCACTACAGAAAATGTAGTGATAAAAGGCCAAAAAAAAAGAGTTTATTCACTGTAACTACATAGGAAACAGGCATCAGGCCTCCTCGGCCCACCTTGGCAGGTACAACAGGAGTCCTGGATTCACATATTACAGGGGAGGAGCTCGGGTATGGGCACAAGGCACGCATAGCTAAACGGCTGCGGTCAAACCACGTCTGCTTCTGTCGGACTCTGGAGTTTTATTGCTTGGACAGCCGTTTTGGTCCTGCTTGGCGTATGGGTGGAGAACTCGTTTTGAGATGATCTGTCTGTAAGTGACACTATTCTGACTGCCATCCCAGGGACCTGCAGTTGTCCTGGCGACTCTGGAAAACTTTTGTTCCTCTTACCTTGGTGTCTTCAGTCAGGGTGGAGGAGGATGACTGGCTTTAGGTGGACATCCCTTAAGTGATTCTCATGCAGAACTGAGCAGGAATCTGACCTCCAGTTTTCAAAGGAAAGGTGCAACATGAAGTCAGAGCTGTGAGCATTTATCCTGAGTTAGCCACTCACGTAGTCAAGGCCAAGTGAAGAGTCGGTGCTTTATAGCAAAAGCCTCCTCTAAGTCCCTGTCTTAAGCCCATCAAATAACCATCTTAAAATGAGTGGTTCAGTAGCGTTAAATATGTTGACAGTGCACAAGTACCTGCTGTGTGTCGTCCACAACATTTTATCCTTCCAAAAGGAACTCACAGTTCCTTTCACAGTTCACTCAAGCCCATTCACAGTTCCTTCCTGGTACCTCTATCCCTAGCAGCCAATTTGTTTTCTGATCTCCAAACTCTGGATGCCTCATATAAATAATAATATATCCCCTCTGGTCCTTGTTTGATTCGACAGTCATGTTTTGGGCACTTGGCTCCTGCTTATGCTGTTGTTGTGTGCAGGGCTAGCACAGTGTCTTTACTGTTTTTGATCCACGTTTGGGCTAGTGAATAGCACTTTGAGGGATGTGTATATACATGTTTCTGAGTGGGTCTGTTTTCGCTTCCCTGGGCGTGTACCTGGAGTGCAGTTGGTTGTGTAGAAATTCTGTCTTTGACTTTTTGTCTGTGCCAGCAAGCTTTCACAGTGGCTGCACTGGACTACTTTCCTTTCCTGGCATTGTCTGAGGTTGCAATTTCTGGCAACCTTGTCAGTAGTTTTTCCCCTCTTTATTATTTTGAGAGTTAGTACCTCATTGTGGCTTGCTCTGAATTTCCCTAAATTATTAATGATGCTGAAGAGCCTTGTGCATTGTAATTACAGTTGTTTGCGTTTCTTCTTTGGGAGGATATCACCTGAATCTCTATTTTGAAGATTGGGTTGTGTTTTTGTTTTTGAGTTGCACGAGTGATTATATATTTTGGATATTTTGTCTTTAACAAATAATGCAGACATGTCTGTTCTGTAAGCTGTCTTCCTTCCTGCATTCTCTGGATCCCCACTTTCTCCTCCTTTGCTCCCCTTTGCTTTCCTCCCTCTCTCCCTATCCTTTCCTCTCCTCCCTCTCACTCTTCTCTCCCCTCTTCTTCCCTCCTTTCCCTCTTCCTGTCACTTCTCCCTCTCCCCTCCCTTCCCCTCCCCTCCCCTCCCCTCCCCTCCCCTCCCCTCCCCTCTCTCTCCCTCTATCCCCACCTCCTTTTTTGGTTCTCTTTGCCTCACTGTGTAGCCTAGGCTGACCTTGAACTTCTGATCCTCCTGCCTCAGTGCGGGACTCACAGGTTCGCCGCTGTGCTTGATTTCCCTTCACTTTCTTACCACTATATTACATTTGTGATTACTTATTTTTTTAAAGATTTGTGGCTTAACTTTATGTGTAAGTCACTGTTCCATTTTGAATTAATTTTTATGCACAGCTAGGCTTCACCTGTGCTCTTCCCATGTGTAGACATTGCCTGTTACATAGGTTTATCTTCCTGTCCTCAGTTATAGTCATGACACTTACTTATGCGTTTTGTTTTGTGTTTTGAGACAGTCTCACTTTGTGGCCGTGGCTGGCCTGGAACTTGCTATGTAGAATAGGCTGGCCTCAAAATGAGATTCACCTGCCTGTCCTCCCCAGTACTGGAACTAAAAGCATGTCTTACCATGCCAGAATATATGCATTTGACATTTATTTATTTTATTTGTCATGTATATCATTGGGTATATATGAACATGTATATGTGTATTATTGGATACACACACACACACACGGATTTGAACATTTTATTTATTTACTTACTTATGTGTATGGGTGTTTTGCCTCATATATGTTGTGTATCACATGTGTATGGTGCCATGGAGTGCAGAAGAGGGTTTTAGATCCCCCGAGACTGGAGGTACAGCTAGTGCACCCTGGGGACTGGAATTAGGTCCTTGAGAAGAGCAACTGGGTGCTGTTAACCACTGAGTCACCTCTCCAGCCATTTGCTTTTGTTTGTTGGCTGATTGGTTGTTTGGTTTTGTGAGGTATGTTTCACTACATATCCAGGCTGTCCTAGGAGTTGCAGTGATCCTCCTGCCTCAGCCTTCCTGGTGCTGGAATTGCAGGTTAAACATTTTTGTTTGGTTTTGAGAGGAGTCTCACTGTGTAGCTCTAGCTGGCTCAGAACTTCCTCTGTAGACCCGGCAGCCTTGGAGCTCAGACCCGTGCTTACAGGTCCTGAAAGCCGGGCTTACAGACCTGCGCCACCTCCCAGCTTTGCCATGGTTATTCTTGCCATTTGCTTCCATTTGAGCTGAGTTCTTGTTCTCTTCCCCTGATGACAGGATCGTGGGGTTGACAGCACCATTTTTCAGAATCCCAAAAAGCTTCACCTAACTATTGGCATGTTGGTACTCCTAAGTGAACAAGAGATCCAGCAGACCTGTGAGATCCTGCAGCGCTGTAAGGAGGAATTCATTAAGTAAGTAACGGGCAGCAGTGGGGAGGAGGTCAGCCCAGGCTGGGGGCTTTTCCAAATCACAGACTTGGTTGTGGATGAGAGAGATGGATGATGGGAATCAGGCGAGTGTTTCACTTGCATGCATGTGTACCTTGTATGTGCCTCGTGCCTACAGAGGTCAGAAAGGTGTCAGATTGCCTGGGATTGGAGTGACAGACAGTCATGAGCCACCATGTAGGTGTTGGGAAACAAAGCTTGGTCCTGTGCTCTGCAAGAACAAGTGTTCTTAACTGCTGAGCCACCCCTCCATCCCTGATTTGTTCATACTACTGTTTGTAGTACTTAACGTTGGACTGTCACCATTTAAAAATGGACTTAAAGCATGCATTTACGATTTTTAAGTTGTACTAACTGATAGGCAAACATTGTTCTTGAACAGTTGTTTGATCCAGAGTAGCATATTGCTTCAACTTGAGTGGCTTAAACAACACACTTAAAAGAATATCTGGCTTACCATCTGTGGTCAGGAGTGGGAGGCAGGTTAGCCCAGGCCGTGGTCTTTTCAGTATCACAGTCTTGTGTGTAGATGAGCGAGCTGGAAGATAAGAGAGGTTTGTTGTTTGCTTATTTGTTTATAAGGTACAAATACATACCCACACTGCGACACACATGCGGAGGTCTGAGGACAGCTTGCAGGGGTCAGTTCTTCCCTTCTGCCACGTGTCAGATCTTCCAGGGATCAAACTCAGGTCCACACATGGCCGCCCACTACCTTTACCTGCGGAGCTGTGTCTCTGGTCTGCGTCACTGGACTGAAATCAGAGGATTGGCAGAGCTGTGATCCCTTCCAGTTTTCAGGAAAATTCTCTATTTTCTTGCCTTTAAAGCCCAGTTTTTACAGGTCTCTCACAATCCTTAGCTAGTAGCTTCTTTTCCCTGCCTCTAATTCTAGCATTGCAATTTTTCTGCACATTCAGTTGTCCCTGTCGCTGTGACTGTAGCAGGAACGAGTTGTTGGCCTTTAAGGACTCTCACTTGATTGACTGCATCTGTATAATTAAACTGATCCCTACCCCAGACATGAAAGAGAATAGGGCTGGTTCTCCAGGAAGGCCTGCCACAGTAGTGCAGACAGTACTTAACTGTGACGTTACTTAGTGAAGAGGATGTAGTGCGTCTCCCTCCCACTCCACCCCCCACCCCCTTTGTTTCTGGTTACTTATGAATAGCATGGTCTTACTGTGCTGCCTCAGCCTCTTGAGTAGCTGGGATTTTCTGTTGCCTAGGCTGGTCTCAGATTCAGAGGCTCAGGTAAATCCTTCAGCCTTAGCTTAGTGTGTACCTGCCTAAAATTAAAATGTGAGGAGGGAGAGGAGGGGGAGGAGGAGGAAAAGGAAGATGAGGAAGAGGAAGAGGAAAAGGAGGAGGAGGAAGAGGAAGAAGGCGTGTGCCATGGACACTTGCAGTCTTAGGAGGTTAAGGCAGAAACACCTTCAATGTGAGGCTCACCTAGTGTGCTATGGTAGCATGTGCCTGTCGAGTCCACGACGTGGAGATGGAGCCAGGGGTATCAGGAGTTCAAGGTTTTCCCTGACTGTGTAAGCTGTTGAAAGGGATTGTGAGCTTCATGAGACCTGTCTTAAGCAAGCAAACAATCCCAAACCAAGAAACAAAACAAAACAAACAAAAACTAAAACACAAACCACCAGCCCCCCCCCCCCCCAAAAACACAAAAGAGCAAGCAAAACCAGCAATAGAGTAAATGTAGGTATTTTATTTTAGTAACTAAGAACTCAAGCCAGCTGTAGTGGTATACACCTGTCATCCCAGGCCTCTGCAGGCAGAGGCTGTGGGTTCGAGGCTAGCCTGGCCTACATAGAGAGTTCTGGGCAAGTTCCATATCTCAAAAAAAAAAAAAAAAAAAAAAAAAAAGGAAAAAAAAATCAACTTAGGGAATCTCCTGGGGCAGGCTGACTTGTTACTTACTTTTTTTTTAATTGTAAAAAATTAATTTACACATATATCTGATATGGAAGAATCATTTCAAAGGACTCCCTCTCTCCCTCTCTCCCTTTCTCCCTCTCTCCCTCTCTCCCTCTCTCCCTCTCTCCCTCTCTCCCTCTCTCCCTCTTTCCTTCTTTATGATTTCCACTTTATTTTTCACAGATGGTTTTTCTCCTTTACATGAGGTTTGGTGAGGTGAGGTGGCAGGGCGGCACAGCATGTCTGTCTAACCAGGCCTCGGAGATCAGTCCCTGACCACCATGCTGTGACTCACAGCCTGCAGCAATGCCTCTGACTCAGAGCTTGGGAGGCACTAAGTATGGAGGACTTTTGCTTTGGATGTCCTGATGGCACTGGCTCGACAATATCCTTGGATATTTATTGGGAAGAAATGGCCGTGACCCTTTTGGCACAGCTGCTGTTTCTTCTGGTTTTGGTCATTTTGAAGTCAGGACTCAGAAGTATTCTTTCTTGCTTTTTACTTAAGACTGACGAAGAGAACTTTGAAAACTAACTCTCCCCAAATAGCTTTTAGAAAATTCCATCCCAGGGCAGGGAGACAGGTTCCTGAGCACAGCTTGGGTCTGGGCCCCCTGACCAGGAGTGATGCAGGAATGAAGACAGACAAAGAAAGGACAGACATATGTACAGAAAAAGCTGGGATTGGGTGGGCTGGGCTCTCTGAAGGGGAAGCTAGAGTGGCTGGAGGCTCAGTGAGCTTTTTCTAGGTGTTGAGTGGGGAGGCTGTTGCATGTAGCTGAAGATGATGTAGATGAGCAGGAAGGCAGGCTTATGATATACAGTGGAGCAAGGAAGCAGGGTTAGCCAGTCTTGCTAGGAGCAAGTCTTTATAGGGGAACAGTCTTCAGGCCATGAACATCTGCGGGGAGGGGCTATAGTAGACATTTTCTGCACACACCATCACCATTCAGTCCAGAAGAAAGCTTAGCATCCCTCAGAGCCTTACCCAGGGAAGGTTCTTTCACTGCCTTGGACTGGGCTCCTTGACACGTCAGTCGCACGCATCCATTCAGCACTTGGTTAGCTCAGGGCTTCCTCTGCATCCTGCAGTGGCTCAGTGGAGGGAGTGCTGAGTTTGTACCCCCAGAACCCATGCAAAGGCAGATGCAGCAGCACACACCTGCAGTCCCAGAACCGCTGTGGTGAGATGGGAGCCTGAGAGGAAGCTCACGGAGCAGCTAGCTAGAGTATGCAGCGATGAACGAGAGGTCCTCAGATGGGGTGGAAAACAAGGTTGGTCTGCACACGAGCACCATGGCATGTGTGTGCTCATTCCCATGTGGGGCTCACACAGCCCTTTTTGTAAATCACATCATTATATACAGGCACCATATTATTCTAACATGGCCTTATAGGAATGGGCACCTAACTCGATGGGTAGAACAAGGAACAAGGATCTAAAGTTTTTCTCTGTGTTACATATTAGACTCTGTAGTACATTGATTTGTTTGGGGGCTAGTTAACCTTCCTCTTTTTCTTCTCCCTCTCTGTCCTCTCCCCTCCTCCCTCCTTCTCCATTCTTCTCTTCCCTTCTCCCTTCTCCCTCCTCCATCATACCTCTTCCCTCTTCCCTTTTCTCTTCTCCCTTTTCTTTCCATCCTCCCTCCTCCCCCTTCCTCCCTTCTTCTTTGTAGCCCTGGCTGTCCTGGCACTCATATGTAGACCAGGCTGCCATGTCCTCCCACAGATCCTCCTGCCTCTGCTTCTAGCTTTGTTTCCTGAGTGCTGGGGTTAAAGTTGGGTCTCCTCACTCTTCCTTGTCAGTTATTCAGTTTCCATTAGTTACTTGAAGACAGGAGAGTTGCTTGTTCATTGGTTTTTGAAACTGGGTCTTTCTTTGTAGTTGAGCCTTACCTCTTCCTTTCGATCCCTGGCCTTAGCTCCCCGAGCAGTAGGATGCACCACCAGTCACCACAGAGACAAAGTATTTTTGTTGAGCATAGTCAACACTGGTCGAGCTTTACAGGGAGCCTGTCCTTTGGATCTTACTCCTTGCTCTGCAGCGGGCATGGCTAATTCCTTTAGGCTTTGAAACAGGGTCTCCTTATATGGCTCTGGCTGTCCTGGAACTTACTGTGTAGAACCAGACTGACCTCAAACTCACAGAGCTTTGCCTACCTTTGCCTCCCCAGTGCTGGGGGATTAAAGGTGTGCACCACTACATTCATTTTATTTTTTAAATCTTACTTAAAACTCAAAATAATTTGGTGTCCATCCCTAGATAGTTGCAGTTTTCTTTGTATAAAATAAAAAAAATATTTAAAGGTCTCATACATCAATGTTTTCCCGATTCTCTTTGTGCTAAACTGAACTTAAAGTAGCTGCATTTTCCTGGCTGCCACTGGGATAATCCTGCTAAGAAAAAAAGTAGAGTTAGATAAAATATTTATGCAGCGATGTATTTGTTCTTCTCGCCTTAAGAAAGTCAGGCCACAGGTTTTAATCACTGGGTTTTAATCCTAAGATATGGGCAGACCCAGTGAGTTCTTCCCTTTTGTGTACTTAGTGACTTTCGTGACTCACTGCCAAATTGGAGCCTGGAAGCGTGTCAGAGTGTGTGTGCAGGGAATAAAGAACAGTCCTAATAGTTCTAAGCCTCTGACATGACAAGATGAAAACGGTAATTGTAGTTTTTCAAATTCAGCAAAGCTTTTGAAATAGGACAAAGTTGCCCTGCCAGAAATCTGCAGTGCATGCAGAAAGATGTTTAAAGATGATGTTTTCAAAAGGCTGGGAGAATCTGAGACCAGCAAGTACAACACTCAAGCCTCCCAGGGCTCTTCTCCCCACTGTGCTGTGCACACTTGTTTAAAACATTTCCAGGGCAAACTCCCTTCTCCCATGGCAGATGAGGGTCAGAGTCAGGTGTCTGCAGTGCGTAAGACAGGACCAGTTTCCCCAAATAGAAGAGAAAAAAAATGTAGTAGGCTCTGGGGGTAAATTGTCTTTTGTTTTCAGCTATGTTTGTCCTTTGGGCTCAGCCTTTGCCATGGGTGCCTCGAAAGCACGCCACTGTGTGACGGCATTTCTAACCTGAACGTGCTATGCTGTAAAGACCCCAAAATAAAATGTGCAAAGGAAAACACTGGAACTAAGAGAACCAGTATAGATTGTGCTGTAGCTTAATGTAATGGCATTTCGAGTTGGAATATTAAAATAAACATGACTATATTGGATTTGATAAAGCCCAGTGCTTAGGTATTTGGAGGATGTGGGTAGTTGAATCTGGAGGTAGTTGTTGAACCTAAAGGATGCTGTCTAACCAGAACCCAGATATTCATGGAAATTCTTAAGCTTAAGGCTCATGCAGCTTTATAGATTTTGAATGAATTATTCAGTGTTGAAGAAACTCTGACGCTCAAATGTGTCCCTTGTGACTTTCCCCTGTGGGATGTAGGACAGAAACAGGGCAGTGGCTCTGAGTATCTGCTTTTACAAACATGAAGCAGTCCCGCTTCAGCTTCAGCATCTGTCTCCTGAAGAGGCAGTTAAATAAAATAAATAAACAAATAAATAAAATAAAATAAAAGAGAGACCCTCACAGGCAAGGGCTTCAGAAAGTAAATCTAAGAGGGACAAAGGGGTGGGGAAGAGAAATGAGCCGTGGACAGATGGTAATTTCTTTTTTTTTTTTTTTTTTTTTTTTTCGGAGCTGGGGACCGAACCCAGGGCCCTGCGCTTCCTAGGTAAGCGCTCTAACCACTGAGCTAAATCCCCAGCCCCGGTAATTTCTAATTATTGCTTCAGATGTCATCTTTGAGCCACCAAGACAAAGAACATTGATCAGGTCTCTCACACTCTTTAACCTTTCTCTTGGTAAATCATGTTGGGGAGTTTGCCTGTTACATTCATCCAGCTTTTGATCTCAGCCCACCATCCCATTCCAAGGATTTACATTAGTTTATTATCAGGGTGTGTGTTGATCAGTGATGGAGGATTTGCTTCACAGTCCTCAGCACCAAGGAGAAGATCTAAAGAGGGAGGGACCTGCAAATCAACAAAGACAGTAACTGTGCTTACACATTAACGTCTGGTGCTGTTTGATGACATCAGTGTACTTGAACAAGTTCTACAAAGACATCTACCCATCCACTGTAGTTATTACCTGGTAAGAAGTCTGCGTAGTGCTCTCCTTGCAATGCCAGTGCTTAGGAGACAGAAGTTGGCTTCAGGTTCAAGCCTGCTTGGGTTACCTACTCCTGTCACTGCGTGGGCTACAGACAGAGTGTGACGTGCCTGTCTCACAAAACAAAGCACAGGAGAGAGTTTGGGCTCTCTGTCCATGCAAACTTTATCATGGCATTTTTTTTTTAATTTACTTATTTATTTTATGCATATGAGTACACTGTAGTGGTCTTCAGACACACACCAGAATACACACACATCGGATACGTTACAGATGGTTGTGAGCCACCATGTGGTTGCTGGGAATTGAACTCAGGACCTCTGGAAAGCAGTGAGTGCTCCTAACCACTGAGCCATCTCTGCAGCCCTAGTCATGTAAATTTTAATGATGCTAAAGCCGAACCTCTTAACAAACAAACTGCGGGTGGGAGAAGGTTCACAGAACTCTTCCAGGAGGCAGTAAATAAAACCCCTGTAAAAAGGTGGTAGCGCTGATCTAACTATACACGGTGAGTTTTTAACTTTTTTCAGCTATTTTTATTGTTAATCTGCATATGTGTGACTACGGGGTTCGTGTGCCATGGCATGCTTGTGGAAGTCAGAGGATAGCGTTCAAGAGTCTGTCTTTGCCTCCCACCTGGTAGAGGTGGTTTCTGCTGTCCTGCTGCTCCAGACTAGCTGGCCGATGAGCGGTGAGCGGGGCTTTTGGGCAAGTCTCCTGTTCCCCTCTCCCATCTCATGGTAGGCTGGGATTGCAGATGTAGGCTGGCGCCTCCACCTTTCTTACATGAGTTCTAGGAACAAGCTCAGCTCATTACACTTGCTTTGCACGCATCCCTGCTAAGCATCTCACCAGCTCCACCGAGGTTCATTGTAAAAGCAGTCGGAAGGCTGGGGACAGCACATGCTTCTGGGCCCAGGGAAAGACCAAAGCAAGGGATTGATTTTTGTTCAGAAATTTGGGCCAGCCTGGGGAACTGGATAAGACCCTGTCTCTCTTTGTTTGTTTGTTTGTTTGTTTGTTTTTTGTTTTTGTTTTTGTTTTTTTTTTTTTGAGATAAGGTCTCATTATGTAACTCTGGCTGTCCTAGAACTTGTTATATATATAGACCAGGCTAGAGAAATATGCCTCCTATTGCCTCTTAAGTGCTGAGATTAAATGTGTGTGCACACTATGCCCATTGAGATCCTAACTCTTCAAAAGTGTGTATGTAGTAGAACGTTGACTTCTAAAGCAAGTTTTCTGGCATGTGCTAGGATAGACTAGAATGGTAGCCTCTCATATTGGATTCTCTAATCGTTACCTGGAATGGAGACTCATTGTATCTGATGAGGTTTCAGGCTTTCTGTAAGCTAGAATGTTTTGAAATGTCCTTAGGCATAGCTCCAGGGAGACTTAGGAACAGGGCTGTAAGACGTGTTGGTTGGGTGCAGTCTGGCGTCACTGTCTCCTCTTGCCTACCCAGTTACCTTCTTCTTCAGGATGATTCATATGGTGCTCTAGGCATGGCTGCAATCCCAACATGTCCACAGCCTGACACACGGGTGAGGGTGGCATTTCAGTGTCTCAGCTGGTCTTGTTTCTTGGCTAGTACTGGCATCCCCTGGTTGTCTGAGCCCCTGTTGATGAGAGTGGCTCCATGCTGGCCCCATGCAGCCACTCGTCTGCAGAAACTGTGTGCAGATACCTATCTGCCTGTCTGACAGGTGTTGGAGTACCCCAGTGGTTGCAGCTTCTCCTACTTGGAGGGTAATTCCACAGGAAACCCCTCACCCAAGAGCACTCAGATCTAGGTGAGGACACTCTGAACAAACCCGAGTTTGAATGAGGAGGGAGGTCTTTACAGCTGAATCCACCTTGACCACAACATGCAAGGCCTGTAAGTGGCAAAAGGAGGAAGCTGAAAGGCACTGTGATAGTCATGTGGTTTCCTGTGGTGACCTGAGGTGCAAGGCAGACCTAAGGAGCAGGTCTCATAGCTCCAAGTATAGCCCAGAAGAGGCCTTAAGATGGCAGGCTATGACTGCATTCCTCTCAACATTGTCCAGAGCAGCTTTCCCCAGATGGTGGGGCGTCTATTCTGTTATGACTAAAGATCCCTTGAGCATCTGTTTTATTGAAGGTATAGGGATTGTGGTGGTTTGAATATGCTTGGCCTATGGGAAGTGGTGCTATTAGGAAGTGTGGCCTTATTGGAGAAGGTATAACTTCCTGTGGGGGCGGGCTTTGAGGTCTTATAGTCTGGCCAGAGTAGTTCTTCTGACTGCCTTCTAGTCAGGATGTAGAACTCTCAGCTCCTCCAGCTCCATGCCTGCCTGGACACTGCCATGCTTCCTGCCTTGATGATGATAGACTAAAAACCTTAGAATGTTGTCCTTTATAAGAGTTACCTTGGTCATGGTGTCTGTTCACAGCATCGGAAACCCTAACAAAGACAGGGATATAAAAGCGAGAGAGATGGGCCCTAACCTTATGATGCCTAGAGTGCTCCATAGTGCACAGAGCTTGCCTGATTTTTAGATGGACTCTTTCTGGCTGAAGTGTGTATCTATTAGAGGGATATTGGAAGAAAACATGATGGTGGGAGTCTTCTGGGCCCCTGTTGGTTCCCACTGAACGGCAGTTTTCCTGTTGCCAAGGCTGGACACACTCATGCTCCCTTACGTCAAACAGGTTGAGACTCTTAGTCCCTGAATAGGTAGGGTCTGTATTGCAGTTCATCAGTTGAGAAGTTGTGGAGAATGGAGCCTCAAACATTGCTTTATACACACACACACACACACACACACACACACACACACACACACACACACCAAACAAACAAACAAACAAACAAACAAACAACCCAAATAGTGACTTGGTTCAGTATCTGTGGTTGGCAGCGCTGCCCTTCCCTTGAGGTGGCTCCCTAGAAAGGGACATGCTTGCACAGATGAGCCTGAGGAGGCTTTTCACTAGTGTTTCTGGGCCCTCCTGGAGATGTGTTCTTGGTGTGCACATCTTCCATTGCTAGTGAGTAAATGGCTTGAAGAGGTGCTGAAGAGAGAAGGGCCAGCACAGGGAATGATGTTGCCAATCATGTCATCCCTTAGAGCTCATCAAGAGCATTGGAACATGGTATGGTGCTGGAAACGCCCTCCTGAATTTTGTAGTTGTGGGCATCGGACATTTATTAATGTGAAACTAGGACAGCTGGGTTATGTTGCTGGATAAACCCCACGAGCCAGTTCTTGTACTATGACCATGCCTATTAACCGTCTTTCATGGTATTGCAGGCTCTTTGCTGACACAGCTACTGTTTTGTCTTTGGCAGTGACATTTCCGGAGGCAAACCCCTGGAAGTAGAGATGGCAGGGATCGAATACATGAATGACGACCCTGCTATGGTGGATGTTCTTTATGCCAAAGTCCACATGAAAGACGGCTCCAACAGGTAGGTTTTTAATGTCTGAGTATTTGGTTGGTTCCTAAAGGTTGGGGGCCTTCGAGGCTTGCAAGGCATCACTTTAAGTTCCCACCTTTTCTGTCCCAGCCTTCCTAGTACTAGGGTTACATGTTTGCACCAGTGTGTCCACTCTGTTCATGAAAACAAGTATGCTAACACATTCAGAGAAGACGGTTGTGACCATTAGCCCAAAAGACTCTGAATAGGGAGTGTTGACCATAACAGTCAATTTTCTTTTTATTGAAGTGGTTGTGTCATCATAATTAGAGGTAAGAAGGCAGGTTCTATAGGTGATGTGATGGTGTTTGGCAAATACCAGGGCAATATGGGGATAACAGTCATACTGTTAACAGGTCATGGAACTGTTCAGATTAAGCTACCTAATATGTTAAGAGCAAACCAGTTGTGGTGATGCTCGCCTTTAATCCCAGCACTTGAGAGGCAGAGGCAAGTGGATCTCTGAGTTTGAAGCCAGCCTGGTCTACAGAGTGAGTCCAGGACAGCCAGGCTACACAGAGAAATCACATCTTGAAAAAATAAAAGTTAAGAACAGTGCTTGGCATGTGCGAACATCATCTTCTCAGCCTGTAATTCCGGCTAAAGCCTTTATCTTTCTTTTAAGAATGTTTTTGTTACATGTATTTATTGTGTGTGTCTGTGTGGGCATGCGTAAGGACAGAGAACGATTTGCAGGAGTCTGTTCTCTTTGTCTGCCATGTGGGTCTCAGGGATGGAGCCGTGGGCACGGGTCGGGTGTGGCAGCGGCAGGTCAGGGGTGGCAGCGGCAGCAGGCCCCTCTCCTCACCCACGTTTTTATTTTTATTTTCTGAATGTTTTGCTTGCATGCATCTCTGTTCACCTCGTGTGTTCCTGGTGTCTGTAGCGGTCATAAAAAGGCATCGGATGTCTCTGGAATTGGAGTTACGGGTGGCTGTGGGCCGCCATGGAGGTGCTGGGAATCAGATCTACGTCCTTTGTAAGAATACCTGGTGCTCTTAGCCAATGAGCCATCTCTCCAGCCCCCAACTCAGTCACCTTGACAGCCCACTCCAGGCTAATTCTGAGGACAGCCATTTATCATGCTATCGCCATGTATTAGAGAACATGAGATCATTTGTGCACAGAGATACTGGCTTTAAGGTGGAAGTTTATTTTGAGGGGAGGCATTTGGGGCAGAGTAGAATAGAGCTCACACTGAATCAGAAATCTGAGAAAATCTAGGCAGACTCCCAAATTCACTTGCTCTCATATAGAATCTCCTGTTGCTGTTTCTTGGCAGGTCTCCCTGTGTAGATCTGGGTAGCCTAGAGTTCATTGTGAGTGCTTGGCTAGCCTCAAACTCGGCATCAGTCCTGCTCTGTCTTCTAGTGCTGGGGTGGCAGGTGTGCCTGAACACCCAGCCTTCTCTAGGGTCTCCTGGGAGCTGATCTTACCATCTCCATAGTCTCCAGTTAGACATGGATTTTGAGTGGAAAAGAAGAAAAATGGTATACTGTGGTTTAGACTCTTGTGTCTGTGTCGTATCTCAGACTTTTCTCTTCTTTGATCCTTGCATATGATTTAAAGATCATACTAATGAAATTACGTTAAATCCAGGGGCACATTGCTCTTTCACATTACCTCATATGCAAAGTACAAAGGCACCCCACATAGGAACAGCAGGCTGGAACTCGATACCAGACATGCATGCTTCACCTGTGCGTTCTAGGCTGTAACTATCCACATGCCTTCATATTATTGTGATTCTACTACGACCGGAGGAGGTTACTCTCCCACAGTGAATGAACCAGAACAATAGTAGTCCTTAAACTGTTTCACAATTGCTTCAAATTCTTAAAAGTTAGGACACTGCCTAGTGAGCGCAAGGCCCTGGGTTCGGTCCCCAGCTCCGGGAAAAAAAAAAAAAAAGTTAGGACACTTCAGAGAGCTTTTGTTTCTGGGTTATATATGTCAGTGCTTAATCATTAATATTTATTGTAATGAAAATAATATATAAAATATATATTATATAATTATATAATAATACTTATTAGTACTTACTGAAATTAAAACTTAGAGATTTAGTGTGCATTAATTTCTTTAAAAATAATGGTGGAGCCATCCCTAGCTGTGGCAGTGCTGGTAGGTGGTCCCTACCGCTCACCTGAGAAACAGGGACTCATGGTAAGGTTGGTGGTGAACAACTCAGGTACTACCCAGTCCTAGGTCCAGGGCTTTGAAGTAGCCCAGGCCAGCATCTACACCATCTGTGAACTGCTGGAGCCTGTGAAAGGGCCGGCACAGGGCAACAACAGGATATCTGAGAGCAGTCCCAGTGAGGATCCAGTGTTGAGAGTGAAGAAAAGCCCGAGACCTCAAACCAGACCAATGGTGTGCTGCAGTGAACATTTGCATGTACACATGTGTGAACAGAAGGGTGTACTATGGGACAGATTTTTTTTTTTCCTTTGGTTCTTTTTTTCGGATCTGGGGACCGAACCCAGGGCCTTGCGCTTCCTAGGCAAGCGTTCTACCACTGAGCTAAATCCACAACCCCCGGGACAGATTTTTATTTTTGTTTTTTACTTTTTATTTCCTTTTGAGTAGGAGGTTGTATAGGTGGAGGGTGGATATGAGGGACAGGGAGATGAGTGGGACTGGGGTGCATGGTCCAGCCTGGTCTGTAGAGTGAGTTCCAGGATAGCCAAAGCTACCCAGAGAAACCCTGTCTCGGAAAACAGCAGCATCAATAATTGTAGAGGCTGGAGAGATCGCTTAGTGAAGTGCTTCCTGTGTAAGCATGAGGCCTAGAGTTTGATCCCCAGCCCCGGATAAGATGCTGAGTGTGCTATTGCACACCTGCAACCCTGGAGCTGGGAGGCAAGAGAAGGGATGGGCCCCATCACTGGTCAGTGCGTGAGAGCCGCTGTCTCCAAAACTGGCAGGCAGTGTTTCCAAGGGGAGTATAAAACACACACGCACGCGGGCGGGCGGGCGGGCGGGCGCGCGCACATACATACACACACACACACACACACACACACACACACACACACACACACACACACACGAGATGAGATCTTTAACCCACACACAGTTTTTGTAACTTTGGTCTTTTAGAGAACAGTTTAGGGCCAGAAGTACAGTTTGGTAAGAGAACGCTTGCCTAGCATGAAGCCCTGGGTCTGAGTCTTAGTCCTGCATAGTGAGAAAAAGAAAAGGCCTGAGTCTGGGATAGAGCACAGGCCTATAATTCCACCACGTAGGAGGTGCAAGCTTAGGGGCTCATCTCACCCTCAGCTACATAGTGAGTTTTAGGTTAGTTTGGGCTACGTGAGTCCCTTGTCTTACAAAACAAAATAAAAATCCTCCCCCAAAAAGGCAGAAGAAACCAATGGTTTGCTGAACAATACAAGTCTTCTAAATATTGTTACGTTTTACTATGTTGCTGTTTTTAAAATGTGTGCTAAGGTTACTACTACTGTTATCAAACTCTTTAAGCACTCTGAAATTGTGAAGCCCGTGATGGCTTTAAATTTCTAATTTTCATCTGAAAGCTCAAATTTTTAAGATTTATTTATTTATTATATATAAGTATGCTGTAGCTATCTTTAGACACACCAGAAGAGGGCATCAGATCCATTACAGATGGTTGTGAGCCACCATGTGGTTGCTGGGAATTGAACTCAGGACCTCTGGAAGAGCAGTCAGTGCTCTTAACCTCTGAGCCATCTCTCCAGCCCTGAAAGCTCAAATTTTATCATTGGCAAAGAATGTTGATGATTGCTTTTAAGTTCTTTTTAAAGAAAAATACCCATCAAAGTCGGGAGTGGCCCACGTTCTTGATCCCAGCACTCAGGAGGCAGAGGCAGGCAGATCTTTGTGAGTTCAAGGCCAGCCTGGTCTACAGAGTGAGTTTAAGGACAGCCAAGCCTGCATAATGAAGCCCTGTCTCAAAAAACAAAAACAACAAAGATAAGGAAAAGAAAGTATCTACCAAGTAGCGGAGTCTGATCAGCCATAGCCTGCCTGTCAATGTTCTCCCAAGTACAAACGGTGCTGGGTGGACAGAGATCGGCTCAGTGCCTCAGCTCCTCCAGACAGCCATCGCTTAGGTGTACAGTGCAAGAATGTGAAAAGGATGTGTGTTCATGAGCAAAATTCAAGGCTACACCATGTAGACTTTTTCAGGCTGCAAATGTTCAGTGAAGATTGTTACTAGTAAAATGATCGGGTGCCACCACGGTTTCTGTGCTGAGGGACCCAGGTCTGCCTGTCATTGCTTTTTGCATTGATTTGAGGCAGTATTTCACTGCTTAGCCCAGGCTAGCCTTAAACTTTCAGTCCTCCTGCCTCAGCCTTCTAAGTACTGGGATTTCAGGGTCATGTGACTGTGCTGGGCTGCAACCTTGCTCTTGTATCATAATTGCAAATGTTGGCCAATAAAAGCAGTACTAATATGTCACATTGTGGTGCCACACATGCACTGCCTCCGAGCCATGTCCTAGCTCGGACCGTTCTTGATGCTAGCCCAGTGGCTCAGTTGGTCTAGGTGCTTTCTATTCAAGCCCAGCAGCCTGAATTCATGTAAGCGAGGAAGGTAGATGGCTTCAAAATCTGCCATCTGACCTCTACAAATGAGCCACACACAACTCCCCACAATGATAAAAATTAAATTTAAAAATAGTTTTGACCTCATGACCCCCTATTCCTGTCTCAGGAATCCACAGAATACACCAGAAGATATGAAATTCCTGTCTCTAGCACTTAAAACTGTCATTTCCTGGGAAGTAGAGTTAAATTTTGGTTGGCATTTAGTGTGCCAGGCCAGAATGGAACCATGATAGAGCTCATGTGTAATATTGTCAGGGGTTGGGTTTGATCCCAGCACTGCACACATATACTCACAGCATCTTCATGTGGTCTTTGCAATATTTGTATGAAGTAGAGGATGGTGTGCAGATACACACTTAAACTCAGGGTTGTGATACAACCTATGCTGGTTTATAGGCACACAGTTACCAGGAAGGCATACGGGAAACTGAGATTTTGATGTTTGATTCTGCACAATAATGAAATGTTCTCATCTCTACTTCAGTTCCATTTTAAGGCACATGTAGCGGAGACCAGATAGATAGGACTTACTCCATTCTTGTTGGCATCCAGAGGGGAAAGAGGAGCTCAGAAAGAACAATGGGCTTCCTGCCTTGAGCATTTTCACTGGCGTTTGCCCTCCTTCCCTGTTGCTGCTCAGATCCTTAGGTCCTCATGTGCAGATGAAGGTTTGCGGATGGAAAAAAACGAGACCATAGAACTGAGTTCTTTTGAAGACAGTCCTCACACTGGATCTGACTCCTCAGTGATGGAGAGCTCAGGTCTCAGCGGCCAGCTCATCAGAACGTTCCCCACAAAGCCAGCCCTACACGTTTGCTGTACTTCTTGTCAAAGCTTCGTGAATTAAATGGCAGACTGACACTGAGTCCACTAATGTGATCAACCAAGAATGTTTCTGAGTCATTCCCATCTCCTCTGCTGCTCTACTGTGAGCTTTATTGTCCATTTCCCCATAGGAATAGCAGCTGTTATGTCAGGATGTGTCACTCCCCCCTTCCCAGATGTACACTGTTTAAGACTGTATTCTAAAGCTCAGGTTTAAGTCAACTTACAGACCTTCTGAAATGTCTCCTTCGTGCGAGGAAATTTAGAGGGTTGTCTAATTGATATGGGAGTAAGACATGGCTCCTTTTAAAGTGTGTGTGCCTGTGTCTATGTGTGATGTGTGTGTGCCTGTGTATGATGTGTGATATGTATGTGTGTGTCTGTCTGTCTGTCTGTACGTGAGATGTGTGTCTATGTGTGATGTGTGTGTGTCTGTACTATGTATGATGTGTGGTGTGCGTGTGTGTGTGTGTGTGTGTGTGTGTGTGTGTGTGTGTCTTTGTGTGAGATGTGGGTGTGGGGGGGGTGCAGAGGATTTCTTTCTTTTTCTGTTGTTCTCTACCTCATTTCTTAATTAATTTGCTTTTGAGACAGGGTCTCTCACTGAAACTGAAGCCCATAAGGAGGTTTCAGGCTAGAAAGGGCTACATAGTAAGACTGGTTTTTATTCTGTTTTTGCTTTGTTTTTGTTTAGTAAGGTTGTTTGTATAAAGTTAATATAATAATTACAGTTATTAACCAACAGAAAACATCACTTGAAAGCTAAAATCTGTGTTCTCATTATAGCAACAAAAATTACAAGATAATTAGGAATAAATATGACAAAGCCCTTGTAAGACTTTTTTGCAGGAAATTGTAGCATATAAAAGATTGTGTGTTCAATAATAGATGCTGCCTTAGTCCATGGCCTTTTGCTGTGAGCAGACGCTGTGACCACAGCAACTCATAAGGACAGTATTTCATTGGGGCTGGCTTACAGGTTCAGAGGTCCAGTCCATCATCATCATGATTGGGGGAGCATGGTGGCACGCAGCTGAGAGCTTTACATCCTGATCTGAAGGCAGCAGAAAGGAAGAGCCATTGGGACTGGGTTGGGCCTCTGAAACCTCAAAGCCGACCCTCAGAGACATTCTTCTCTAACAAGGCCACACCTCGAAATCCCTCTCAAATAGTACCTCTCCCTAATGACCAAGAATCCAAACCACTCAGCCTATGGGGGGGTCATACCTATTCAAACCACCACAGATGCCATTTAAAAGCATTTGTGGTTAATTCTGTCAGAATTTTATTCAACATTTTTTGATCATGTCCTTTCCACATCCCTCACCCTTACTCCTCTATATATGTGTGCCTGGTGTCCTTAGAGACCAGAAGTCAGATCCCCTAGGACTGGAGTTAGAGATGATTGTGAGCTGGGAACGGGAATTGAACCTGGATCCTCTGAAAAGCAGCAGTGTTCTTAATCTCTGAGCTAAATTTCCAGCACACCCCACTTTCTCAAAAATAACCCAGTAGGTCCAGTTTATGCTACCCATAGACCCCCAGGTGTAGGGCTATCTTCTGGAGCATGGTCAACGTGTTGGTAGCTACACCATTCCAAGAGCTCTGACTCTCCCTTCCCCAGGGACCATCAGCTGTTCAGGGCTCCTTAGTTAGGGCTGGGACTCCTGAACCCTTCCCCCTTCATGCTAGAATGGGACTGACTGGGTCTTGTACAGACACCACTCTTTAAAGATGCCATTTTGCGGGGTTGGGGATTTGGCTCAGCGGTAGAGTGCTTGCCTAGCAACCGCAAGGCCCTGGGTTCGGTCCCCAGCTCCGAAAAAAAGAAAAGAAAAAAAAAAAGATGCCATTTTGCTCCCCATAGCTTTATATGCATTTAAAGCAAGTCATGTGCTGCACACATAACTGAAAGGGAGAGCCAGGAGCAGGAGCCATTGCTGTAGGAACAGGAGCAAGGTGTTTAGAAGCCATTAGAGTAGTCTGGGAGAAGCAAAATGGCCCAAATTAGAGCAGTGGCAGTGGGAATCAATAATTGGATGCAAGAAGTAGAATATGCTTGATTGGGCAATTTTCTTAAACCAGAGGATAGAGAGATGACTAAGCTAGTTTATGTCAGGAATACAAAGGTTATTCAGATTAGGAAATCTAATAATATCCCTGTCAAATTTAAAAGCAATATCTAAATACATGCTTAAAAGGATTTTGCTGGGGACAGAGGCACACTCCTGTATTCCCAGCACTCAGGAGGGAGGCCAAGGTAGAGTTCAAGGTCATTCTTAGCTACAGTGTAAGTTCTAGGTCTAGACTGCAAGAGACTTTTGAAAAACCAAGACCCAAGTTAGATCCCTAGGTCCCACTGGTGGATGGAGAGAACCAACTTCTCGAGTTATTCTCTGAGCTCCACACTGTGCCTACCCATGGTCACAGGTAAATAAACAAATAAAATTTAAAAACAAAGGCAAAACAGAAAAGAAGTAGATATAGTCTAGCTGTTGAGAACTGGCAAATGGGAGAGTTGCATTTGTTTGTTTTGGTGCTGAGTCCTGTGTGGCCATTTGGAAGGGATGGTGTTTCCCAACCCTGGAACAGCCAACAAGGCATGGGCCTCCACAAGTGTTAATGGTTGCTAGGTGTAAGACTTGTTTGTATATTTTACGTTATGTTCCTCCTTTGAGGTGAATGTCCTCTCTGCCAAGGGTAATCCTTGGTAGGTAAACTCCATGGTAACCAGAGTAACTCCATGGTAATCAGTAACTCCATGGTAATCAGAGACAGCACAAGTCCAGGAGGTGAGGGTGTCTCTATGTCCTTAACAAAAAACGGCAAACTGTAACCTTCGGGACAGGCCTTAAGGCTGTAGAAAACTCTGAGAACATGAGTTTTAAAATATATAATTTCTCGGGCTGGAGAGTTGGCTCAGCGGTTAAGAGCACTGACTGCTCTTCCAGAGGTCCTGAGTTCAATTCCAGCAACCACATGATGGTTCACAACCATCTGTAATGGGATCTGATGCCCTCTTCTGTGTGTCTGAAGACAGCTACAGTGTACTCATATAAATAAAATAAATCTTTAAAAACAAAAACAAAAAAAATATATAATTTCTCAACTATGCAATATGAAAGGATGCAATATGAATTATATGAGGGACTTCACAGACCTAAAAGAACAGAGGCAGCTGCACTATGAACCAGCTTGTCAGAAAGATACAAAGGCAGGCAGATTCCTGAGTTCAAGGTTAGTCTGGGACAGAATGAATTTAGGTTGGCATAGTGGGAATGGTAATCTCAGGATGGATCCCACCCAGCTAAACTTATTGTTTGTGCTTACAAAGGCAGGAGGCATGGGGTTGGGGATTTAGCTCAGTGGTAGAGCGCTTGCCTAGGAAGCGTGAGGCCCTGGGTTCGGTCCCCAGCTCTGAAAAAAAGAACCAAAAAAAAAAAACAAAAAAAAAAAAAAACAAAAAAAACAAAGGCAGGAGGCAGATCTCTGATTTTCTCTCTTGCTAGAAAAATTCTAAAAGATTCCTGGATAGCTCATGGGTTTTCCAACCAAAGTCAACACAGCTAGTATAAAAATATATATAAGAGCTGTGTTCATTCTCCAAGCAGCTCTCTCTGAGTAGCTTCTAGAAAAAAAAATTCTAAAAAAGCTGTGTTCGCTCTCCAGAGATCTCCAGACAGCTCACCTCTTGCAGACGAAAGCCCAGACTTTTATTTACATACAAATTTATTTACTCCAGGTTCCCTTTTGATTATCCCATGACTCCACCTTCCATGACATTAGGCCCTTGATTCTTAGAAGACAGCAAGCACTTTATTTGCACCTGGATAGCTTCATTTTTCATGTTTAAAAATAAAGTGCTTTTTTTCTAGAAGCTACTCAGAGAGAGCTGCTTGGAGAATGAACACAGCTCTTATATATATTTTTATACTAGCTGTGTTGACTTTGGTTGGAAAACCCATGAGCTATCCAGGAATCTTTTAGAATTTTTCTAGCAAGAGAGAACTGTCTCGAGCAGAAAGCTACATTGATCAGACTACAGAGCCAAAAGCTATCCACAGAGAGCTGTCCAGGGAGCCATCTTGAGAAGACTACAAGGTGTCAGCTTGCACCCCTCTCCAAGCTGAGGCTGGTCCTTGGCGTTGTGAGGTTAGATTTTATATCTTCACATCCCAGCATCACTGTTTATAAATTGTCCTCTCCCTTCACAGATGAGCTATTTAGTTTTACATTTTTTTAACAAATGAATGAAATAAAAATTGATCTGCTACCCCTAATTTCCCAGTTTTCCTTCCCAGAGTAAAAACCACCAAGAGTCATTGTTTATATGTATTATTTTAAGAAATAGAATTGCATTAGACTTCCTGCAGTTCTTTTTCAGACAGGGTCTCACAGAGCCCAGGCTGACCCTGAACTTGCTATCTAACCAAGAGTGACCCTGAACTTGTGTCTACCTGCCTGCACCTCCTGTATGCTGGGAGGAAAGGCATAGGCCACCATGCCTAGTTTGTAATTTTTATTTTATTTTATTTTATTTTTTTATATTTGGTACCAGGACAGAGCCCCGTACTCTACCGTCTGGGTCTTTTCTAGTTTTTCTGATGCTGTGGGCTGAGATGCTCATTGCCCTGTCACTATGAGGATGCTCTGAGATGCTGTCAGTTTTCGCTGATGTCACCTCACCATCCCCAGATAAACACTGGGGTGTTTAAGGGGCTATTTCTCTTCTTATGCTCTTCTGACCTTTCTCAGCTTCTTGACAAGCTTGTTGTCTTTATAAACAGGAGGAAGTTAAGGGAACAGTTATGGGCACATCTTCCCTGGCTCCCCCTCTGTAGTAGTGACTGAGCCCTGCACCTACACATTTGTCCGTTTGGGTCACATGCTTTCCTTCCTCCGTTCCTGGCCTTTTAGACTTCAGCGGTGCCTGCACTGTTCTTGTGAGCTGTCAGATGCTGCCATTTCTTCCTCTCCTTTTTAGTGACCTAAGACTGACGTGCCCTTGCTGAACACCTGTCCCATTCCTCCCTCTCCTTTGTCCCAAGACTTCTGACTCTGGTGTGGCAAAGAAACTGCTTTGCTACAGGGGTCCCGCTGCTGCCCGAGTTGGTTGTGACCCAGTGGCACTCCTTCCAGCCCCCCACCCCCTCTCTCTCCGCTCTTAGTCTCCTTCTGTGTTGCGCCTGTCCTGTGCTTTCACTACTCTTTCTGGTTTATTGAGATAGGGTCTCATGTAGCCCAGGCTGGCTTCAAACTCAGTATACAGCTGAGGAGGATCCTGACCTCCTGCCTCTGTCTTCCAAGCACTCTCCTTCAGGAGAGAGTGTGTCACCATACCTAGCTGAAGGACACTGAGCTGACAGCTACCACATTCCTGTTGTTTGCCTCCATCGAGCGAGCTTCAGACTTGTATTCCTGCTGTCCTTGGACACGTGCGCCTGAACTGACCTTCAGACCGGATATCCTATGCCACACAATTGGAATGGCACAGCCTTAGCCCGTCCCTGACAACAGTGAGCAGAGGATCTTCATAGCTTCATCTGCTATATCATCTGATCACCAACTCCAGGCCTCAGGAACAGTCCTCACTTTCCTTTCCCCATTCGTCTGCCATGTGTAGCACTTTTCTCATGGAACCTTCAGAGTCCCTGCTCCTGCCCTAGTGTTGGCAAGTGTAGAAGTGTTAGCATTTCCTCATTCATGGTTGGTCCCGGGGACTCAGGCTCTGAGGGCAGACTGGCCTGCACTGATGAAACCCATTATTCTGTACACCAACTGAAAGAATTATGAAAAAGGGGCTGGCGAGATGGCTCAGTGGATAAAAGTGCTTGTGGCCAATCCTGACAACTTGGGAGTTCAATCCCCAGACCTACATGGTGGAGAGAAGGATCTAACTCCCACAAGTTGTCCTCTGACCACTCCACACTTGCACTGTCACACATGTGGGCCCAACTTCTTCACTTGCTTGTGCGAGTGCTCTCTCTGTCTGTCCTCTCTTTCTCTTTTCCTCCTCCTCCTCCTCCTCTCTCTCTCTCTCTCTCTCTCTCTCTTCTCCCTTCTCTTTTCCTTCTCTCTCTCTCTCTCTCTCTCTCTCTCTCTCTCTCACACACACACACACACACACACACACAAGAGAAGAAAAGAAAAACATTTTTAAATAGGAAAATTGTTTCAGTGCTGGTGACTCTGGGGCCTTATATATACATTCTACTACTGAGCAACATTTCACCCCTGAAGGAGAGAGAGAGAGAGAGAGAGAGAGAGAGAGAGAGAGAGAGAGAGAGAGAGTGTGTGTAAGAGTTTGGATTTGCCACTTAGAAATTCCATGACTTTGTTTAAATTCCATAACTTGCCTCTGCCTAGCTCCTTCGTGGTTAAATCAGGGTGACCATGTGATGTGGGGGTGAAGTGACTTAGCTGCTCACTGTCTGTGCGTGGGGCAGTAGTCTGCTCTGCTCTTTCTGTTGAAGAGGCCGCCCAGCCAGTCCTGTCCCACTGCTCTCCACTTTGCAGACACTTTGTCCTGGCCAGCATCAAAGCTCAGATGTGGGGGCTGGGGATTTAGCTCAGTGCTAGAGCGCTTACCTAGGAAGCGCAAGGCCCTGGGTTCGGTCCCCAGCTCCGGAAAAAAAAAAAGAACCAAAAAAAAAAAAAAAAGCTCAGATGTGGACGTTGGGTCCCAGCCGCCCTGCTTCATCTCCTGCCCTCCTTACTCTGTCACAGGCGTCCAGTATCCAGCAGGCTGCCTTTGTGACCCTGTACACTTGGGGTCTTGCATGAACTGCTTTTTTTTTTTTTTTTCCCCGGGGCTGGGGACCGAACCCAGGACCTTGCGCTTCCTAGGTAAGCGCTCTACCACTGAGCCAAATCCCCAACCCCATGAACTGCTTTTTAATAACTTGAAGTGGCCATACCTTTCTGGTTTGTCTGTGATTCTTTATTAAGAACATGCTTAAATATTTGTCTCCACACAGTCAACTACTCTCATAAAACCCATACTGCATTGCTATGACATCTCTTTCCGTCTCCCCGCACCTCTCCTCAGGTCTTGTTTTGTGCACCGGGCTGCCCTGGAACCCTGTGTGTATCATGTTTTCTTAAAGCTTATGGTCCTGCCAGGCTTGGTGGCACACATCTCTCATCTCAATACTTGAGAAACAAAGGCAGGCTGATCTCTGAGTCTGAGGCTAGCCTGCTGCAGAGTGAGTTCTAGTCTAGCTAGTGCCACACAGTGAGACCTAACTCACAAACAAACAAACAAACAAACAAACAAAACAACAACAAAATGATGACTCCCTACCTCTGTCTCCTGGGTGACGGATTACAGGCTTGTGTCACCTTAACGGGCAGTAACTTATTCCCAAGGTTGCCCTGTTAATCAGACAGTGAACTCTGGAGGGGGCTGTTGCCCCTTCCACTGCTGGTGCAGGGCTTTGCATGACTGGTGCAGAGCACACACTCTTCCTGCTGAATGAGTGGTCAGGGTTTGCAATTTACTAAAATTTCGGTGCTTCCAACTCCAGGCTGCAGGAACTAGTTGATCGAGTGCTGGAACGCTTTCAGTCAATGGGGCTCGTCATGAAGGAGTGGACCAGTGTGAAACTGCACGCCACCGTCATGAACACACTCCTCAGGAAAGACCCCAATGGTAAGTCCCCGAAGAGCTGCAGCAGGGCGGCAAAGAGCAAGGCCTCTGAGACCAGCTAGTGCTCAGGTGGTGGCCATGAGCCCCTGATAAGCCCTTGCCCTGATGAACCCAGTGCCTTCCATGCAGTTAGTTCTGTCACACACGGGGTTGTCAATTTTGTATACAGAAATAGGAGATACGGGTTGGGGTCCAGTTTAGGGTAAAGTGCCTGTTTAGTATGTGTGCAGTCATTGAGCGTTTCTCCCTCCGAGAAGGATGTAAGACACCCAGGTAAATTTAACCCAAACGATGCAGAGCTTAGTCTCCCCACACCTTGTTCCCTTCTTTCAATCCACAGGGTCTCCCACTTGCCTGTAATTCACTAAGTAGGGCGGTCTGGCTGTCCAGTGGGACCAAACCCTCCTATCTCTGCCTCCTTTGGGCTAAAAGTATAAGTGTGCTACCATGACAGCTTTTCTCTGGTTCTGGGGATGGAGCTCAGTGAGGCCGTCATCCTGCAAGGCAAGCACTTCCGGACGGAGCGGCTCCCTACCCACACTGCCTCCTTTTTAATAGTCTCTTCGGTATTGATCGACTTCTCCCCAGATTGCTCATGTTCCTTTTGCTTAGCAGGGAAGCTGCTTTGTTTGTGTTACTTGTGTTTTTGAGACAGGATCTCCATGTAACCCAGGCTGGCCTTCAGTTTGCTCTGCAAAAGGGACGTGACCTTGAGCCCTTGATCCTGATCGCTGGCTTTATAGGGCTATGCCACTATGGCTGGCTTTCAGAACACAGTTTTAAGCTGAGGGGTATGCCTGAGGGTGGGTCTTATTTAGAACACTTCCCATTGGAGCTAGGTCAGGAATTCCCACACAAGAGCTAAACTGAGATCTGCTCACACAATTGTTAGAACTCTGACCTGGGCCTCTGCAGACCTGTACAATAGAAGAATGTACTGAGAAGTAGAGATCGGAGTGCAGGGAAGGCAGGGAAAAGTTACCAGTCAGACAGCATTCTGAAAGTTAAACAATCCTTGAGGGCCTTTGAATTTTCCCTTCCATGTGCTCTTCTCTGTATTGAAATTTTACTTGAAAAGGACATGAAAAGATGTTACTTTCCCCTGCCCCCTGTCTCCATTCCCTTTGATAATATTCTGGCTGTCCTTTAAGGACATCTTTTGGGACATGCAACCTAAATTAACTCAGTCCGCTGGAGCACAGTTTTGTTTAGGCCAAGGTCATGGACTTGCTGCCTTCCCATGTGGAATGTATGGATAGCTTTAATGGTAGCACTCCCCCACCCCCAACCCAATGTGAAGGATTCCTTGGGTCAACCCAAAGCCTGGACACCAGCAACTTTGAATAGTTTATATGTGAGTTTTTGTGTATTTTAATGCAATTAAAATCACATGCCATTTATTTGGGGGTTATAAAACCCCGGAGGTGACTTCGTGGGAGACTGAGATCCAGGGAGAGTTGTCAGTTACCCAGTGTGTAGTTAGTGCCTGAGAGCCTCATCTCCTGACTCTCGGCTGCTCCTCCTCCCTCCTCGTGCTGCTTCCTAAAGCAGGAGGTGAGAAGTTTGCTAGGCAGCCTGGTGACCTATAGACACTTGAGGGCAGGCACAGAGAGCCTTCTCAGCTTCTTCTCACACTGTCTCTGGATTCTTTCCAGCTGAAGGCAGGTACAACCTCTACACAGCAGATGGCAAGTATATCTTCAAGGAAAGAGAATCTTTTGATGGCCGGAACATTTTAAAGGTCAGTATGATGCAGAGTAACATGGGAGTCTTTTGGCGCCTGCCCCAAATGAGGAGGAAGCAAGTTGTCACCTTTTAACATTGAAGTGCTTCCTTCTGCTTCTCGTGAGAGGATGCAGACCATTGTCGTGTCAGAGAGAGGCGTTGGGGGAGATCCCTAGATCCATCCATCTGTCTTTCCATCCGTCCTCTTGGCACCTCTAGAGTGTTTGCAATCTGTGACTTAAAGACTAACATTTCCCAGCGACTCTGATACTTGACTTGAACCCAGTGAGTTTTACTTTATACTCTAGAGGTCTGAGCTTGCATTTTTTAAGTGAAGAAATTGTTTTGATCTAGTACATTTTTCTCTTCTCCCACAGAGTTGCTCTCCAAGGTTACTTCTAGTCTATTTTTACTCAGGAGCAGCCTGTGTCCTAAAAGTAGGTAGTCAGTGTCTGACTGCTGAGACCTCCCTGTTCTGAATCACAGTCATCTTTGAGACAGGAAAATGCAAGGAGTTCTTCTGCCCTGCATTTCTCTGTCTCCTGCACACTGCCTCAGTTACAGCTGCTCTGTCGGGTGAACATGCCATGGTTCCTCTGGGCAGAGAGAAACAGACAGGCTTTGATGATTCTCATGTTTGCTGATGGCTTAGGTCACATGGTTTCAAGGCCATGAATATTTTCTAAAGAGGGTGTGTATGTCTATTAAAGTTCTTTAGAGGAACAGAATTGATATTTACATGTATATCTTGTATATATTTATCCCTGGATGGAAAGTTCAAGATGAGATGGCCTTCAGTATACACCCAGGGAAGTAGGTTCTGATACTAGCAAACTTGCTGACAAGAGTAAGGGCAAGCAGGCAAAGAGCAAAAGCTTCCTTCGTCTGTATTCTTTATATAGCCTGACAAAAAGGCATGGTCCAGATTTAGGTAGGTCTTATCACATCAAATGATCTGGATTTAGATGAGCCAGGCAAGAAAGAAACTCCTCACAGGTGTGCCCAGCCCTCACAGGTATGCCCAGCCCTCACAGGTGTGCCCTCACAGGTGTACCCAGCCCTCATAGGTGTGCCCTCACAGGTGTGCCCAGCCCTCACAGGTGTGCCCAGCCCTCACAGGTGTGCCCAGACCTCACAGGTGTGCCCAGCCCTCACAGGTGTGCCCAGACCTCACAGGTGTGCCCTCACAGGTGTGCCCAGCTGCTTTGGTTTTAGTTGACTCCGTGTGGTCAAGATTAGCCATCACAGTGTGTAACAATGGTCAGAACTGCTGCATCTTAGGTGTGCCGGCCTTTACTCCTCCCTTCCCTGCTTCCATTCCTTTACCTCATCCCAAAGGCTCTTCCCAGAAAGCTCCTCTCCCTCATTTGTACCACAGGCTGTTTGAGCTTTATTTGAATTCCATAAGAACCAAGTTGGCTTTAAGACATTCCTAAAGATTTCTTTCTCCATTGTTCTTTAAAAAAAGAAAGAAAAAGAAACAACAAAAACAAACATAACCAAGTATAACAACAAGACTCAAGTATGCCTGACCCCATGGCGTGAGCCTGTACTCTCATTGAGGAAGGCAGAGTCTAAGGTTGGCCTGAGCTACATAAGACCCTGTCCGGAAGACCAAAGAAACAAACGAAAGCAGTGAACAGGGAATTCCAAACCATGGCAACAGAGGAAGAAAAAGCATTGAATTCTATTAAAGAATGGCAGTGTTAATTACAGCTGAATTCCGCAGCAGCCTGCCACCCGCCTACAAGCTGTCATAGCCAAGAAGCAGTCTGAGCGGGGCTTCTCACCTGTGGTAGGATGTCGGTCCCATACACTCATGGCCACAGGCTCTGCTCCAGGACCATTAGTCTTGGGGAGAAAGATCCCTTTCTTGAAGTTTCCTGACCAGAACCAACCTGTGGTAATGTGTGTGTGGCTCCCTCTAGTGTTGACAAGCCACAGTACCCTTCCTCATGCCTAGGCGGGTTTTGAGCTGGGCCCAGTTATGAGTTTGGAGACCATGTAGTGTCATTCATCATGAATCTGTAACATAGGACCCACTGTGGTTAAACTTTCGGAGAAGCAATTTTAATTAGTGACACAGACTAGAATCTACAAGAATACTCAGAACGTTTGGGCGCAGCATTTGCCTGCTGCTTTGTGAAAAGGTAGTTGGTATTTAGATGGAAATCATGAGATTTTCGAGGTCATGTCTGTGAGAACCAGAGTAGTACACAGGTGTTTCTGTAAACCAGACGCTGGGCCCAAGCTCCAGCAGTAAACTAATGACAATCAAAGCTTCGTTCTGAACACACCAACTGTGAGAAAGGCGTCCTGACTCTGAAGGCGAGACAGCCGTTAGGACTCTGTCCTTGCAGTCAGGAGTTCCTGCCTCTGAGGGGCCAGGCTATCGGGCAGTGATAGTGTAAAACCATGGAAGAGACGTCCTTGTCCTTGTCCCCAGGGGCAGCACAGCCTCTAATCTCTGTGGTTCCTCCTAGTTTACTTCTTAGTCACTAGCTTCAGGGGATAGAACCTTCACCTGTGTTTCAACCAACGGATTAAATCTCTTCAAAAATCAAGGCACTGTGGGGGTGACTGCCTTGCCAGCGCAGTGTAAATGCACCCTACATAACTGTAGTCAACCATCTTTTGGATTTGCTCTGTTAACATGAGAAACCACATTCTCCGAAACCCTTGAAATGAAAGAAACTAGAAAACAGATTGATTGTTTTTATATTTCAGTGATCAAACTTTTTTGTTTTTTGAGACAGGGTTTTATTACGTAGCCTCTGGGGGCTTAGAACTCACTCTGTAGACCAGGCTGGCCTTGAAGTCATAGAGATCTGCCTGCCTCTGCTTCCCAAGTGCTTGGATTACAGGCATGCACCATCATTCCTGGCTTATTTTGGATTTTAAATACATGCACATAAGCAAGTGGAGGCTGGAGGACATCTTTGATTCTCCCTTCCACAGCAAAGGTCGAAGGGATCAAGCTCAGGCAGTCAGACTTGTGCAACTGCCTTTTTGGAAAGAACTATCTCACAGACCTCAAAATTATTATTTTAAGAAAGAAAAAAAAAGACACAAGATAGGAGCTGACTAGAGTAAACAGAAAGGCTAACCATGTTGGCTACAGAGGCGCTTTTCTCACAGACTAACCAGCGTACTAACAGCTCATAGGCCAGGGAGCAGGAGCGAGCGTCTTTGGGAGGCAGCCTCGGGAAGAGTCAAGCTCCTCAGCTATTCATGCAGAAACAAGGCGGGGAAGAGTCATCGCCATTGCTCTGAGAATTTAATGAGTGCTGGCCGATGGCTGCTCTCCATCCATGCCTTAGTATTAAGAAAAAATCCTCTAATGGCTTTTGGAAGTAGAAGGCACTTTTTTCTTTTGTACAGTTCTTTTCAGAGCCAAAGAAGCTGTAATTGACTAGTGGCTGGTTATTCCTAGTTAAAATAAGACTTCCCTAGGGACGGCTTTGGAAGGAGAACCTGACAAAGAGCTGTTCTGTGTCATTTAGAGTGGACACAGGGAGAGCGTAGTCTGCCGTGGTGCTTTATGGCAGGCTGACGGCTCCAGGAGGGTGCATTAGTGAAATGGCCCAGCCAAATTAATAGGATGGTGTCTGTGAGAGTTTCCATTTCTAAGAGGTAGCAGGAGAGATGCATTTGTGTCACCATTGGCTACAAGTAACTGAAGAAACATGGCTGACTTGAGCACAGCAGGAGCTAAGGGAAATGACTGGTCATCAGTGGGCAGCCCCTGACAGCCAGGCATGATGGCCTTCTGCTTCGGGGACTTGAGAAGTAGTAGCTCGAAGTGACAGAACCAGTCTCTAAGCCCTTCCTCTCAACAGACTGACCGAAGGCTGAGGGAGAAGCCCTAGGTGGCAAAGACAAACTAGGGGGTCTGAGAGGCCATGGGAAGCACTGCAAGTTCCACGACCAGAGGGCGCCACCATTTCCTTAGAGACTCAGAAACTCCTAGTACAGGCTGAGGGATGCAGGCCATTAATCTCAGCATCCCAGAGTTACTCAGGAGGATGGCAAATCCAAGGCCTGCCTTGGCACTTACTGAGGCCAGGAGTACCAGAGTAGGGCTAGAGGCGTGGCTTGGCGGTGACTGCTTGCCTAGTATACGTAAGGCCTGGTCAGCCCTTTGGACTGCATCGGGACGTTTATCTTTTTTTTTTTTTTTTCCGGAGCTGAGGACCGAACCCAGGGCCTTGCACTTGCTAGGCAAGCGCTCTACCACTGAGCTAAATCCCCAGTCCCGGGAATGTTTATCTTAATCCTGCTGCGATAACTCATATGTGTGACTTGAGAGTTGGAGCTGAGGCAAAAGGATTGCCCTGTGTTTAAGGCCATCCTGAGCTACATAATAAGCTCCAGGCAAGCCTGGGCTACAGGATGTGACTCTCTCAAAAATAAAACCACTGTGAAAACTTGGAGGCAAGTCTGAAGGACATTACTTTATTATGAGAGAGTCTTAATTGAGGAGGCAGGCAGCATTGAGCTGGGTATATTAATTTTAATAGTTTTCCTAAAACATGATTCCAGTCCTTCATCCAAACCGAGCCTGGAGTTGGTAGTGAGCTGCCTCTCCCAGCATTTGATCTCCTCACTTGATCTGGTTCACTCCTTAGCATCCTTAGAGGAAACCAGGAAGAGTAAATGCATTTCATTTCCTCGTTTATTTTTACCATTTAGAAGTGAGCTTTATTAGGCGACAGAGTCTCGTGACGGTGATGGGAGGCACGGTCAGGTCTTGATGTGGGAGGAGGATGGCGTCATCCCAGCAGGGTTTGCTCTGGTTCTTCACTCCTGGACTCCGCACAGTGCCTCCAGCAGTTTGCCAGTTCCAGCCCCATTTTCCTGAGGTTCTCCTCCTCCATGTTGGAGTGGAGTTGTGATTCTTGTGCCTTCCCGTGTCTCCTGTTACCTAACTTCCACACATAAAATGTTAATTGCAATGCAAAATTATTAGAAAGGATTGTCTCTTACTTGATGAAGAGAATTGAATTTATTATGTAGTAACTCTCAGCTCGAGCACTACCATCCCTGGAAACTGCTTCTTTGTTACTTGGCTTTTTAAATTTTTTTTCCCCTCAAACCTCAAACTTTTCAGGAATCCCTTGATGGATCAATAAACCCATTGCATTATGGGAAGCTGAGCAGCTGCCCCTGCACTTGGGGCTAAATCATTGGATTCATGCTGCATATGGCGTACTACTCGAAAAGGAAAAGTAGTTTTTTTGTTTGTTTGATTGATTATTTGTTTTTGAGACAGTTTCATGTAGCCCAGGCTAGCCTTGAACACCATGGTAGAGCCAAGGTAACCTTGACCTTCTGATCCTCTGTCCTCTGCCTCCTGAACGCTAGGGTTACACATGAGCACTGCCCTTGGTTAATGTGCTGGGACGGAACACGGCTTTTTTCAAGTTAAGCCAGCGCTCTCCAAGGGAGCTACATCTCCAGCCCCTAGGATTTGATTTTTTTTTTTTAAAGATTTATTTATTTTATTCATATGAGTACACTGTAGCTGTCTTCAGACACACCAGAAGAGGGCACCGGGTCCCATTACAGATGGTTGTGAGCCACCATGTGGTTGCTGGGAATTGAACTCAGGACCTCTGGAAGAGCAGTCAATGCTCTTAACCGCTGAGCCATCTTTCCAGCCCCAAGATTTGAATTTTTTAATCCTATTCAGTAAAGTAACAAAGCAGATGTCAGTTCCGCCATCTTTTTAGTAAGTTATCTTTATTGATTTTACATATGATGACTGATTTCTGCTAGAAAAAGGAACATCACTGTGATAAAGCAAACGCCCTTGAAAACACGGTGCACATTTCGATAAGGTCTGAAAGGTTTCCATGCAGTTATGCTGATTATTTTTGTTTTTCTGTCAGTTGTTTTATTTCCTCTCAGATGCTAAGACCTGATAGTTGTATCTAGTGTAATTTGCAACTTTGCAACCCTTACTGAATAGTTCCAGAGTTTTGTCAAACCAGCAGCTCACACTGCAAGGCTTCCCTGCTTACATACAAATGCAGCTCACTTGACGCACTGTTAGAATAGTGAGTCTCCGTGCTATCAGAAATAACCACATTATTCTTGACAGTCACATGACCGAGGCATGGGAAACCAGCTCTGGAGGGTTTTCTTGTATGTCAGGACATGGTGTTATGAAGGAGCACCACAGAGGACGAGTAAGCACTAGCTCACAGCTGTACTTCCCAGGGTTTGGGGGACCATTCAAGGAAACTGAGCAAAAGGGGAAGACTGGGAAACCAACAACAAAGATCTTAGTGCAGGAATTGTTTGAGCTGGGTTTGTTCTCCACACACAGAGGCTGAGGCAGGAAGAATGAATCAGTTTGACGTCAGCTTGGGCCACATCATGAGTTCAGGGCTAGCCTGGGCTATATAGTGGACTCCACCCCAAAACACAAAACAGAAAGTGTAATTAATTCATTACTTGGTTCTTAAAAAAGAAAGACATGCAGCTTGTGTTGGGAGGCTTTGGACAGTAGTGTTGGCAGGACTGTGGAAGAGTGGACTGTCCCTTCGGTCTGAACAGTACTTAAGGAACGTTCCTCCACAGAATGGCCAGTAGGCAGATAAGAAAGACTAAGCGTTATCCCAGAGGCAGTTGGATCTCTGTGAGTTCAAGGCCATCCTGGTCTACATAGCTCCAGGCCAACCAAGGCAATATAGTGAGGCCCTGTTTCAAAAAATATAGATGGATGATGGATGGATGGATGGATAGATGGATGGATGGATGGATGGATGGATTGATGGATGGATTGTCAGAAAAATATTAACCAGCGCCTGATGCCATAGAACATGCCTGTAATCCTAGCACTTGGAAGGTTAAGGCAAGAAGGTTGAAAGTTCTTGGCAAGTCTGGGCTACACAATCAAGACTATGTATCAACAAAACAAAAGAAACAAATTGTCCAGTAAAGTGTTTCCTATTAGAGCAAGTTGTCAAGCAGCCAGCAGCACATTTCATTCATATGTTTCATGTTCTTGTGAGAAACAGAATCAGGGCCTGATGGGAGTGGTTGGGGTGGTGGGGGTGGTGGGGTGGTGGGTGGTGGAGGTGGTGATAATGGTGGTGATGGTGGGGGGGTGAAGGTGAGGGTGGTGGAGGAGGTGGTGATGATGGTGGTGATGGTGGTGATGGTGGTGGTGGTGGTGGTGGTGGTGGTGCTGGTGGAGGAGGTGGTGCTGGTGGTGGAGGAGGTGGTGATGGTGGTGATTGGGGTGGGAATGGGGATGCTGGGGGTGGTAGGAGTGGTGATAGTGGTGGTGGTTATGATGATGGGGGTGGGGGTGGTAGTGGGGGTGGTGGGGGTGATAGGGGTGGTGGTGATGGTGGTAGTGGTTATAGTGGGGGGTTGTGGGGGTGGGGTGGGGGTGATGGAGGTGGTGATGATGGTGGAGGTGGTGATGATGGTGATAGTGGTGATGGTGCACACCTTCAATCCCAGGGTTTACTCTCTCCCCTTCAGGGAGGCAGAGACAGACAGATCTCTGAGTTCAAGGTCAGCCTGGTCTTTAAAGCCAGGACAGCCAGGGCTACACAAAGAAACCCTGTCTTGGGGAAAAAAACAAACAAAACCCCACCACCTACAAAGAAGGAATTGGGATAGCAGATGGCTCCGTAGGTGTTTACAGCGAAGGCCTGGTGAGCTGAGTGAAACCCCAGAAACCACTAGAGGTGAGAGGAGAAAGCACACCACAGAGCTGACATCTGGCTGCCTCAGCACACAGGTCCTATGGCTCGAAAATACACACACACACACACACACACACACACACACACACACACACACACACAGGAGGTAGGGAGGGAAGAGGAAGTGAGGGGAGGGGAAGTGGCAATACATACCTGTAATCTTAGTACTCCAGGGGCTGAGACGGGGGTGGAGAGTTTTAAGATCAGCGGTACATAGCAAGACCTTATCTCAAATAACCAAAAGAAAAAAAATGAAGTAATTATCTGTAGAAGTCTGTAAGCATGGGCATCTTTTGGATAGGACTTGAGGCCATTAACTTGGAGCAGGGGTCCACAGTGAGCCTGACAACCCAGTGTGACCCAGCATCTGCTGTTTGGTCCTCAGACCAAGAACAAGCTGTGTGTTTTTAGTGGTGAGCAGGACACGGAACACATTGGGAGGATTATAGAACATGAACAAATTATGTGGAACTCAAAATTCTGAGAGCAAGGCTGAGGCACAGTGATGGAGCCCTCCCTCACCTGCTGTGCCCAAGGCCATGGCTTCGGTCTCCAGCACTGCAGAAGACAGACTCCTTTCTGCGTGCCTCACATAGTTGTCCTGGAGTACAGTATGGTCACATGAGGACCAGCTGGCACTGTTGTGACCAAGAGTATGTGGCCATCTGGCCTTTCACAGAGGTTTGCTGACCCCTAACTTAGAATTTAGAGCTTAGTTTAGTCATCTCCCTTTGTGTGCGTGTGTGTGTGTGTGTGTGTGTGTGTGTGTGTGTGTGTGTGTGTGTGTGTGTGAGAGAGAGAGAGAGAGAGAGAGAGAGAGAGAGAGAGAGAGAGAGTGTATGTGCTTGAGTGGAGGCCAGAGGTCAACATCAGGTCTCTTTTTTGGTCACTTGTCACATTCCTGTTTGTTAAACTTTATACACTAGTTTTCCTTTTCTAAGAACAGTGTTATTTTGTGTGTGCACATGTGCGCATGTGTGCTGCGGACCGTGCTATGTGGTCTGTGGACTTATCTTCCCACCCCTAGTTGGTTATGTTTCACCTCACCCAGAGCAACTCTGCATTTGTTTACTGTTTGTTTTTTGAGACAGGGCTTCTTTGTGTAGGCCTGGCCGCAGTCCTGCTTCCTGATGACATACATCAGTGTGTTTTTGAAATGGGATCTTACCTTGTGGTCTGATGCCCTTGAACTTGGGATTCTTCAGCCTCTGCCCCATCAGTGGTGTGAGTGTTTACTGGAATCTCAAGATACAGTAAGGAGTTAATGAGCAGTTAGTAAGCAACATTCAGTGAATCAGTACTTGGTTCTCTTCTCGGAGCTCTTAATTTTGTTTTGGGAGTATCGGAGGTGCTGGGTCAGAACTCACCTTCTCCCCTCCCAGGTGCTAGAATTACAAGCTGTTGCGAAGCTCATCAATGTGAAGTTAGGGTGGAGATTGTGATGAGACGCCTTGTCAAACTACGGTAGGGTCACTCAGCTGTGCTAATGACAGATGGGTGTCATCAGGGGTGGCAGCAAGTGTCTTAACCCACTGAACCATCTTGCCAGCCTCCACCTGCATTCTGGATGACTAAACCAGGAGGTGTGGGAGTGGTTGGGAGCACTGCCGTCCTTCCAGTGCCATTGCACGTCAGCCTGACAGGTGTTTGAGAGACAGCCTTAGAGCCGCTTGAAGTGCTGCACTTAGTCTCTGTTCCGTGCTGTTTGCAACATCCAAATCCAAGCCTCATTTCACCCACATTTTTTCCCCCTCAATTTATGTTCTGTTGCCTGGAAAGTGAAGACTCTAATGAGGTTGCCGGAAGATACAGCCAGCTGTCAGCAAGGTGAGGCCATTGTTGAGATGAGGTTAGGCTCAGCCGACTGCTGGTGTTGACGGAAGCCAGTGTCTGTTGCAGAAAGATGCCCTCTCACTGTGCTGTGGTTGCCTTCCCATTCAATGCCTCTTCTCTCCTGGCTCTCTGCCAGCCACAGTCACTGCTGACTTCTCTTTACAGTGGCATTGGAATACTCCCACATGTTGTCTCAGCCTGAGGGGATGCTGACACGGATCTATAGGGTCTAGCCAACACAATGACAGACATAGGCCTCAGTCTGGCAAAGGCAGCAAGTGCAGAGAAAACCCAAGAGGTTGCCATTGCTGTTCTGGGACCTGCTGCTGGCTCTCCTCAGAATGAAGTATATAGTAACATTTATTGACTATCTTCTAAGCATAAAGCACTGGCGAGATGCCTGTTTGGTGCATTTGAGGGGAGGGGGATGAATAGTCAGTCCTGAGCTCATTCCCAGGGACACTTTGAACCTGTTCTTATTGTCAGAAATACTTATCCCCATTCTTTTGTGTGTTACTCACTGAAGAAATGAGTAAGTTTTGGTTCTGTTTAGATTTATTGTAGTTATTGTGTGTGTGCGCGTGTGTATGTGTATGCATGTATATATGTGCTCATGTGCATACATGTGTGTGAGATATGTGTGCATGTGAGTGACTGATGCCCAAGTAGGCCAGAAGTGGACATCAGATCCCCTGGTACTGGAGTTATAGATTTACAGATGCTTACGAGCTACCATGTATGTGCTGGAAACCAAAACTGTGTCTATTGTAAGAGCAGAATTTTTTGAAACAAGGTCTTTTACTAAACCTAGAGTTGACCAGTTTTCCAGAATGGCTGACCCATTGGCCCCAGGGGTCTCCCTGTTTGCAGTAGTCTACCACATAGACCGGTGCATGGCAAGGTTTACCTGTAATCACAGTGCTGGGGTGAGAAGACAGAGGGACCCTCAGACTCTCTGGCCACAGTCTAGTCAGAACAGCAGGTTCCAGGTTCAGTATCTGTCTTACAAAACAAAGCAGAGAGGCTAGAGAGATGGCTCAGCAGTAGAGAGCACTGACTGCTCTTCCAGAGGTCCTGAGTTCAATTCCCAATAACCACATGGTGGCCCTGCAAGCCTAAGTGCACACCCAGGCCTCCCCCCCCCCCCCCACACACACACACACACACGCTCCTGACTAAGGAAAGCACTGTGGGTAAGCACCATGCACACACACACACACACACACACACACACACACACACACACACATACACGCTCCTGACTGAGGAAAGCACTGTGGGTAAGCACCCTTGTGGTATTGCTGTGTGATTACTGCTCCAAGTATTAGGGAATTGGCATAGAAACAAGTGAAGTGGGTAGGACTGTGAAGCTGTGATAGCTCTAAAAAGGACAAACTTCCCTCCATGAAATCATTCTAGAATCAAGGCAGAGCACTATTGTCAGAAATGAAAAGCTAGGGAGAAAGCTGTCCGGCCAGAAATCCAGCAGAATTCCAATTACTCTGTTTGTTAGATTGTCATGGCTTTCAACTCCCAAGGCATGCTTGGGCACGATAATGCTCTTTCTTCCAAAAAGCCTTTTGCTTGTTTGACGGCTGGCCACGCCTTCACCGAGGGAAGGCTGTGGTCTGAGCGGGCCCATGGGGACAGAAGTGGGTGTCACAACGTGTAAAGTTGTGGTGATGGTACTGAAGGCATGTGTCCTGCGGCCTTGGCTGAGGCTCAGTCTTGTCTAAAAGGTGACAGTAACACAGTTGACAGACAGCATGTGGCAGCCGGCCTTCTAGCTTGCCTGAGCTGTTCCTAGCTCAGCTGTTATTTGGACAGCTATTGTTTGTGCATGTGTAGCCACCCTGATGCCTAAAGACATCTGATCTCCTCTCACTTTTGGACCCCATCCCTGTGTTGGAGAACTGAGAGTGGAGCTGGACTCCTCCCTCTCCCTCTCCCATCTCCTTTTCTCCATTGTTACTTTGACACAGCCAACAGTCAGGACTTGGATACCTAATCTCCCTAATTCCCAGTTAGTTAGAATTCACTTAGTTCTTTCTGTGCGACAAGCTCTAGGGCTTTGCTTCTGCTAACCTGTACTTCCTCTTGGAGAACCTTCTTTTGCCAGTTGAGAACCGTTATGAGCACTGTCTGCGGGAAGGCGACCAGACAGGAAATAGAAACGAGAGTGGTGACAATGTTTAATGAGCACTAGTTCTTCCCATCTATCTGTGGAAACATCCCTGGGCCAGCTCTGAGATAGCAGCCACCCTCGGGGCTGCCATTACAGGCTTAGGGGCTGAGAAGTCTCTTAGCCACGCAGCCGCAGCCGCCAAACAGTTTACTGTGGTAAAGCAGTAACAGCCATGCCTCGAGGTAGGATTTTCTGGGGAAGAAGCTTGGCAGCAGATCGAGCTGCTCTCGGCCCATCTCAGATGCCAGCTCTCTAATGGCACCATGTGCGGCCTGCATGGAGGTCAAGCACGAGCTTTCCAGCCCTGTCAGCACAGCCTCCGTCTCCACTGCCTCCTCCCTGCTCCTTCTTGCTACTTTCCAAAATGGAAAGGCTCTGCAGGGAGGGGAAGTCCCTTAGCATTTTGCATATTGAGGTGCTCAGCAGAACTGCCTGGCATCCTGTGTGTATATATCGGTTTTAATTCACTCTCTAATAGGTCATTTGGTCCTAACAGCAGTCTTAAACTTGATAATACTTGCATCAGCAGCAAGGTGCAGGCCAGCCCTCCAAAAGTGCAGCCCCGAGTGATTACTTGCAGAAGGTTTATAGCCTGCCTTCTCTTGCCACCTCCCTAGGAGCAGCCAGGCTATGACCAGACATCACACACTCCAGCAGAGTCTTGAAGGTGGCTGGGGAGGAGAAGATAGGCAAGGAAGTCAAGGAAAGCCATCCTTTTCAGAAGAGACGGGGCTCCAGCTCTGTCTGTATTGTGAGTGGATGAACCAGAAGGGGGAGTGGCATGTGACAGTGTGAGGAACTGTGGCTGTCCCCAATGTGCACACACAGCCTGAGGAGGTGTGGCTGTCCCCAATGTGCACACACACACAGACTGAGGAGGTATAGCTGTCCCCGATGCACGCGCACACACACACACACACACAGCCCGAGGAGGTGTAGCTGTTCCCGATGTACACATACAGCCTGTGCACACACATAGTGTGAGGAGGTGTAGCTGTCCCTGATGTGCACACACAGCCCAAGGAGGTGTAGCTGTCCCCGTTGCGCACACACAGCCTTTCACACTTCCCTTAGAGAGGCTGCTGCTGATAGCACTTGATCCTCCCACACACTGTCCTTGGCCATGCTCCTTGGCTCTCTGTGAGAACACCGTGTCCTCTTTTTATCGGCTATTATTGGCTATTGTTATTGACTCTCTCAACATGATCACTGCAGTCTGAGCTTTCAGACTAAAAGTAGCCTGGCTGCTGGAGTCAGGGCTGAACTTGGAGCTGACTGAAAGATAGCAAAGTCTTGCCAAGACAATGCCTTTTATTCTGAAGTAGCTGCTGTCCTGGCCTTCAGAAGTATTGCAGCTCCATGAGGCCGGATTGTGGCTGTGAAGAGTCCTAGCGAACCTTCTCTTTCCTATGAGCTGGTTGGCACGGAGTAACAGAGATCAGAGTTTGGCTCTGGAACGTCCCCAGATTCCTATATGTTAAAGCCTTGGTCCTCTAGCTGTGGTGCTACTGTGAGGAGAGAGAGCTGTAGGAGGTGGGGCCTACACAGAGGGAGTGGGTCACTGGGATGCACCCTTAGGTCATGTATCCATCGTGGCTCTCTCTCACTTCCTGGATGCCATGAAATAAAAATGTCCTTTGGCTCAGCACTGAGGCCACGTGACCACGCACTGAAATCTCGGAAACCACAAGCCACATAAGCCCATCAGCCTGGTAAGTCAATTGGCACCGTAGCAATGGAAAGCTAAGAAATATAGTACTGGGAGCAGGGACTTAGCACTCTTTCCTATTGTAAATATAGGCATCTTCATAAAACACCCTGATCGAAGGTGGGAAGGCTGGCAGAGAGTCGCTCCGGACATGGGGGAAGCATGCTAGCCTTGGTTAGCTAAGGAACTCCTAGGTCCTTTTCAGAGGAATTTCCTACATGCTGGGCATGTCCCTCAGCCTCTAACATCCGGGGAGCATCTCTGTCTCTGAGCTCCACCCTTAAGACATTTCCATTTCCCTGTTTTGGTGAAGGGCTGAGCCTGTGTGTAGGAATATGGCTTGCCCTGGTATGAGCAGACCATTTCCCTGTTTTGGTGAAGGGCCGAGCCTGTGTGTAGGAATATGGCTTGCCCTGGTATGAGCAGATGGAGGCTTTTGTTCCGGACGGACATGCCTGCATCCCACCTTTTCTTTCCCTTTCCGTTCCTCCAGTGCTTGCTCTTACAGAAGTGTCCTTGTATGCAGCCAGCCGCAGCCGGATGACAAGGGTGAGGGAGACCTGAGGGCTTGAAGTGCCTGTCCCCTCGGCAGAGATGGAGTCAGCTTTTAGATTTGAGGATTTAGTTGTTGCTACTGCCGTTTTGTTTTATAAGACAGGGTCTGTCTGTGCAGCCCTGGCTAGACTCACTCTATAGACCAGGCTGGCCTCGAACCCAGAGAGCCACCTGCCTCTGCCTCCCAGGTGTGTGCACCTGGCTGTTTGAGGAACTTTAACAAATAGAACCTTGACGTGTTTGTGATCATAACCACAAAATAGATTAGTAAAGTATTTTCAAAACCAATTGTATTTTAGCCTGTTAATATCTTTCTTTATAAGTTTTCATGACATTAGTTGTGGCAGGGCTGTGGCATGTGTGTGTGGAGTTGAGAGGACAACTTGTCTTGAGTCTGTTCTCTCTCGTTCTACCACGAAGATCTAGAGATTGAACTGAGGTCATCAGGTTTGGTGTTGCAAGCTCCCTTGCCCACTGAGCCCTCTCACCTACCCTGGTGTTCAGAAGTTTCTGTTTATTACATAACATCTTTTTTCTTGAGACAAAATCTCGTCCCTGGCTGGCCTCCGAGGTCTCTGTGTTGCCAAGGATAATTTTAATTTCTGCTCTGCTTGCCTCTGCATCTGCAATGGTGGGCTTTCAGGCCTATGTCACCATGCTGGGCTTATTCAGTCAGTGTTGGAGAACAAACCATCCCCACCCTTACTGCCTGACACTTCAACCCTGTATCTGTAGGCCTTTTTTTGTGAAGAATGCTTCAAGAATTTACCACTTTTAAAAGTATTTGTGGGGAGGGGTCTAGCTTTCTCTTTAGTTCTTATCACACTGAGGCCACAGAGAAGGTACTTAATTGGGAAGGTCATCTGATCCAGGCCAACCATATCCTCTCTTCACCAACTTGTTTGTTGATCTACTTAACCCCTATACTCTGGGGAGAGGGCCCAAGGGCTTCAACTCCAGACTCAGCAGGTATAGGGGGATGGGGGCATGATTTAGAAACAGAAGTCAGTGTTGGCAGAGACCTGGGAGCTGGCCCTTTCCCTACCCGCAAAGCAGAACTGGGGCTAAGAGGTATAATTGGTGGCAGAGACACAGGACAGCACAGAATAGTGGAGACAGAAGTGGGGAGCAGCAGGCAGGGGCCCACAGTCTGCTGGAAGAGGTGTTTCCTCAGTGAGGGGCAGGGCCTGGTGCCAAGACACCTCATTAGTCCCAGGCCTAAGCACTGATACGTCATCCACGTGGATGAGTTGCTCGAAGAAGGCTAAATGTAGTCAGTTGATCCTGGGTAAGCAGCTTTGTAAGTAGCTCTGTGCTATCAGGATGGCTTGGCCACTGTGTCTTCTCAAGCGAAGTGTGTATTTGTGGCTTTTTGAGTCAGGGACTGTCCTGGAACTTACTCTATAAACTAGGTTAGCCTTGAACTCTACCTGCCTCTGCTTCCCAAGTACTGGGATCAAAAGCTTGCACTACCCACCTGGTAGGGAAGGTAAGTGACAGGCTGACAGTAAACAAATAGGCCTGTTTACACCATTGAGGCCGGGATTGTTAGGGACTGAGCAGTTCTAAGATGCCTTTATGGCTTCTTCCTAGGGACATTCTCCAGAAACAGTGGCTTCCTAGCCCTAGGGTTCCTGTGGAGGGTTCCTGTGTACCCCAGGCTGGCCTCAAACTCATGGAAATCTTCCTACTTCAGCCTCCCAAGTACTTGGCTTACAAAGTATGAGCCATCATGCCCAGCTCCTTACCTGAAACTTCTCTATGCTGACTCTCATGGCCAAACTGCAAGTTTTTCTAGTATTCGGACCCTTCTTTTTGCTTCTGGTGCAGACTATAAACTTGGCCGGAAGCGCCTAGCGGCCATGCCTGGATGCAGAGCTGACTTGACATGTCTGCTAGGATTATCAGCCTGTCACTTTTAAAATCACTAATGGCTTCCAGTCTAGTTCCCATCGAAGGTGTTCCTGACTGTTGGTCTGGTCTTCCAACTCTTAGAGAACCAGCCATTGTACCAGGCAGGCTTCTAGCATCTAAGCTTTTTAGACCTACTTCTCCAAACACTTCAAATTCCCTCCCCACAAAACAGTCCAAAAGCTTCTAAAGCACAGTGTGAATCCGAGCAATGGACTCCAAGTGTCAACTGTGTATGTGTGTTTTAAATTGTCACTGCAATCCAGTACAAGACAGGAACAACGTGTGGGAGGTATGTATGTATATATGTATGTATGTATTTATTATCAATAAATAAATTTTTGGCTCACAGTTCAGAGCTTCAGTACTAGTACTTGGCTTTGTTGACTCTGGACCATGGTGACACAAAGCATTATGGCAGCAAAGGGTGGTAGCAGAGATGGCCCAATGCATGGTGGGTAGGGCAGAGCGAAGCAAGAGCCACGCGTCCAGTAACAAACTTCCTGCTAGGTCCCACGTTCTTGATGTCTCAAGAACCTCCCAAAAGGGCACCACCAACTCAGGGCTGAACACTGTGGGGGCATTTCATAGTCAAGCCATAGAGCCTGAAACATGTGGGCACAGCCAAAGGGTGGAATTTCCTCCCAGGTTGGCGTTCTTGGATACAGATCTGTTATTCTGCCAAGAGCATGTACAAGGCCTCTTGGTCACAGCCTTCTGTTGGCCAGTATGCTAGGCCTGGTACTAGGAGCTCTTAGATCTATCTCGAGTCAGTGGTCCTAGGTTGTTTCTGTTTCTTATCTCTTAAGTGAGAACAATTATGTTCAGCTCTGGTTCTCATCACAACAACTTTTTGAAGGGTTAATGAGCTGGGATTTGTAAGGCACTTTTAGATCTTAGATGAAAGGTGTTATTTAAGCTTTGTACTGGGAGTGCCTTCCCAAGGAGCTCAAAGTGCTTGTCTTCAGTTATCCTGTTACCTGCCTTCCCGTGTGGGGAGGGAGGTGGGCAAACACTCAGATCAAGTATCAGATAGTCCCATTACTGTTGCTGTGATCTGTGAACAGGGTAATTGTGTAAAAGTAGAAGTTGGTGAAACAGTCTGAAAGTCGGGCACTGGGGGAGCTTCAAAGTGTCGTGCATTTGGTGTTCCTTAGCACACACCCCCACCCCGCACATCCCACGGGCTTCAGAAGTCTGGTCACATGTGTGAAAACAAGAGAAAGCACCCTCCCTTAGGGGAGGGACCAGCACAACCTCAACTGCTCACGTCAGTACAACCACTCAGCTCGTCTACAATTGGACCAAGTACATTAGAAAAGTTAGTTAACTTATGGGTACCCACAACAACTATATAGGACTTACATGATGTGTGTTTCCCCTCCCTCCCTCCCTCCCTCCCTCCCTCCCTCCCTTCCTTCCTTCCTTCCTTCCTTCCTTCCTTCCTGCTGGGGATTGAACCCAGAGCCTCACACATGCTAGGTAAGCTGCCCAACCACTAATCACATCCTTTCCCCACTACACACTTTTACATTTCCATTACAAACCTTGAAACTGAATTTTCTCTTACTGCAGTCAAGTTGACTAAGTCCACCCAGCATGAGAAGCACATTTTCTTAGAAGAGGAATCTCTGGGCCAGCCAGTAAATCTGGCTGAGAGTGAAAAAGGGGCAGGAAGCCCGGCAGGCTTGTTCCCTGCTGGCAGGCTTGTTCCCTGCTGGGGACCGGCCTTCCTTTAGTTCTATACCTTGTGGTCACTCTCGGAGATTTCCAGTCTCAGTTTTGTAGCCTCTTCTGGTGTCTGATGGTTATGCACCAGACTGAGAGGAAGGAGTTGCGGGTCCAAGGTGAATGCTGGGAAAAATGACCACAGTCAGCCCTTCAGTCTTGCCACTTGTTTCCTTCCAGTGTAAACCACTGTGTTACTAGAAATCAATACTTCCCCCTGTGCTCTCCTGAGGAAACAAACTCAAAATAGTGGTTCCACAGAGCAGGAGAGTGTAGGGCAGCAGGGTGCTTGAAATTGTTTTCTGACAGGGCTATATGTAGCCCAGGCTCATTTCAGTCTCTTACATCTCCCTCCCCAGTGCTGGAATTACAGATGTGTATGTGTCATGATACTGGCTAAGAGGGTTCCATTTTAACTTTGAGTTCTCTGTCAGAGAACTCTTGGGTTTTTGTTTAGTTTTGGTTTATTTTGTTTTTGAAACAGGGTCTCTCTATATAGCCCTGGCTGTCCTGGAACTCACTCTGTAGACCAGACTTGTCTTGAACTCAACAGAGATCCACCTGCCTCTGCCTCCCAAGTGCTGGGATTAAAGGTGTGTACCACCAATCCCACTGTAAACCCTTGGTTTTCTGACCGTAACATGTTTCTTCCCAGTGGTTCTCAATTCTGTCTTTACTTGGTGACAGAGAAAGGTTTTCTGGGCTGGGGAAATGGCTCAGCTGATAGAAGTACAACTTAGTTTGCACTGGGAATGTGAAGTGCATGGGTCTAGTACAGTAGTAGAGTGGCTCACCTAGCTTAGATGAGGAGCCCGGCTTAGTCTCTGGAAAACATTTGAAAAGGCCAACATGGTAAAGTGTGCTTGCAATGTTAGTGCTGGGAGGCAGAGGCAGGCAGATCCCTGGGCATTGTGGGTAGCCATTCTACTCTAATCTGCAAACCACGAGTGAGACCGCATCTTAGAAAACAAAATCAAACCCATGATAAGGCCAGGTGTGATGGCACACTCCTTTGATCTCAGCACTTGGGAGGCAGAGGCAGGCCGATCTCTGAGTTCAAGGGCAGCCTGGTCTACAAAGTGAGTCCAGGACAGCCAGGGCTCTGTTACACAGAGAAACCATGTCTCAAAAAACAAAGACAAAAACCCAATGATATTTGAGAACACCAGCTGAGATTGTCCTCTGACCATTCACACAGTCACCCCAACACACATGAACCCACATTAAAGAATTTGTCTTTTTTTTTCTTCTTCTTCTTTTTCTTTTTTTCTTTTTTCTATTTTTCAGAGCTGGGGACCGAACCCAGGGCCTTGCTTTGCTAGGCAAGTGCTCTACCACTGAGCTAAATCCCCAGCCCCTCTACTGACCTTTTTAAGCCTTGACTGACATAGAGCTCCCTATTTAGACCATGCTGGTCTCAAACTCACAGACATTCACCTGCCTCTACCTCCCAAGCTGGGACTGAAGGCACACAGCATGCTGCCTGCAAGAATCTAGTTTCCTTCTGACCCTTTACACCCATAGCACAGGGTGTGTACATTGGTTTCCAAATGCCTCCCTGACCTGGGTAGGAGAGCTTCCCCTTAGAGCATCCAAGTCCGTCCTCATTGCTGTCCGTGGAGAACACAAACACTGGCAGGCTTACATTCCATCTAGTCCTCCCCATGTAGCCATAGTTCTCCTTAGCTGGTCATCGTGTTCCTTTGAACAACAGGGACTCCCATAGCACAGAGCTATGCAGTGTCAGGAAAGTGCTAGATGATGCCGAGAATTCAGAACCCCCGGGGTTGTTATAAAACAGGAGGAGGACAGCACAGGACTGGAATTCTTTGACTGGACCTTTTCATTTAAAATCTCCCATCAGATCTTTTATTTTCTAAACAACAGAATGCGCTGTCTTCCTGCCCCTCATGAACAGTCGGGTTTTCCTGCTGCTTTTGCACTCAGAGTTTGAGCTTTTTTCCTGTCCCCCTTTTCATTTAGGCACTGAATTCAGGGGAGCAATTTGGTTCATTTATTCTCATTCTCTCCCAGAATTCAATGAAAAGTTTTCAGCTGAGCTCCAGTCACCTGACCCATAAAACAGGTTCAGGGAAAGAGATCTTTGTGCAAGTCATGCCTTAGCTTTCGGAGGCTGGGCTAGGCCTTCCCAAGACCTCTCTTAAAGAAGCTGCCACAGCAAGGGATTAAATGGCTATCTGAAGGGAGCCTCAGTTCTCTACCTTACATGGCAGGAAAAGATCACTAGGCCGTTACCGAGCTGGAGCCTTTCCTCTGGGGAATGAGGAGTCAGTAACAGAACTGTATTCAACTGTGAGCGAGCAGATTCTTAGTCAAGGATGGGAGAACTGGAGGGTCAACTTACAGGTTCACCTCTCCACCCATTAGGGCCCCGGAGGGCATAGATAGGTGTGAAGGACTGGGGTATGCTAATAAAGGGGAGGAATGTTCTTATCTTTCCTGGGTACCCGTCAAGGTCGCCCAGGCATTTGGGCACCTCCTCCTCGTCTACAGCTCTTTCCTGCTGTCGTGTCATCTGTCAACTGTCTCAGTCTGTGGAGTGTGACATCAGCATGCAGGTAGCATCGGAATGGTGCAGGTGCTCACCCTGGTAGCCATCTTGAGTTTCACCCATTTGGCCGGCCCACCCAAAGGCAGCCTGTGGACTGGGGGCATCGTGCCTTCAGGGCTACACATGACTAGACAGGAAGTCCAGGCTGGGTCAGGCAAGCAGTACAAGACTAGGGCAGGGTGATATTTCAAGACTTAGGCCCCACCAACAAAAGGTAGATTAACAAGGGGAAATTGCACACATTTGGCCAAGTTGTATATAACACGAGAGCCTCTAGAACAGAGTATACTTACCTGTCTTTCTTCTTACGCTCGATAGAGTGGACGGCCATGTGAGATACAAGTGGAGCATAAAAGAATATGGCAAGATGGCAATGAACGGGGGGGGGGGGGCTTCCTCCCTCCCTCCCTCCCTCCCTATTTTTCTCCCTCCCTCAAGAGTTTAATCTTTAAATTTGATAGTAACTGGGTTACTAGGGAGACAGAGCACAGATCTAATACATTCCCACATTATAGAAGTCACAGAAGACAGGAAACTCAATGGAGACCTTGCATACCCAGAGTAGCTGGCATGCAGTTCCTTTGGGCCAGGAGGAGAGGAGGGAAGGAGAGGCCAGAACTGTGTGCAGTCAGGTACAGATGAAGCTCTACAGGCAACCAGTCGCCATGCTGCCCTCAGAACATGAAAAAGTCTGCCTGGACATAGTGAGGACTCTTAGTTTCTTCTCCCTGGTGATACGATGTGATTGGGTCCTTAATGGAGCCTTAGGAGTTGGACTGACTGAGGGCAGTGAAGGTGAAGAAAAGACAGAGAGTGCCTTTTGTCTCTGTGAGTTCAAGGCCAGTCTGATCTACATAGAGTGTTCAGGACAGCCATGGCTATACAGCGAGCCCCTGTCAAAAAATAAAAAACAAAAATAAAATAAAAGGCAGACATAGGAGCAGAAAGCTGGTCAGACCGTGCTCTCAGATGGGGCCTCAGCATCTCGGGTCTCAGCATTCTATTATACGGACTTGAACACAGGGTGGTTATCGAGTGCAGCTGAACATGGCGATGGGCTATTGCGTGCAGCTAAACATGGTGGTAGACTATTGCATGTAGCTGAACATGGCAGTGGGCTGTTGCATGCAGCTGAGCATGGCTGTGGGCTATTGCGTGTAGCTGAACATGCCAGTGGGCTATTGCATACAGATAAATAAGGAGGACTGGTTTATGATATACAGCTGGATTAAGGGGACAGGTTCAGCTACTCTGGTAGGAAAGCAACTGTAGGGGAGCATTCTTCAAGCTGTCAGTATCCAGGGGTATTGTCTTGAGAGAGAGCCATAGTGGACATCGTTGGCACGCTGCTTGAGTTTGGTCCCCCAGGAAGGTTTCCTTCTGAGCTGAGGCTATGCATGCAGTCCTTGGCCCAGACATGCCTATGCCAACACATTCACTCAGGGCTTCCTCACTCAGGGCTTCCTCTGTGCCCTGTAGTCACGGTCTTCTGAGTGTGGACAGTCAGTCACAAGGTGTGAGTCTCTCCAGGGAGTATCTTAGGACCCACTCCAGGGGAGAAGGGCCATGGGAGGAAAAGAAAGCATCCTGTCCCCTTAAATGCAGAGTGCTGTTTGTGAGGTGACCTGTCCGGGACCCATCACTTGCTGTGTGCCCGTGGTCAAGTCGCCCAGCCTTTCCACTCACACTGAACAGTAGGTGCGGGTGAGTGTAGCGTCTGCTTCTCGAGCTGTGAGGATGCAGCGGGCAGGAGCCTGTGGTGCCTGCTCAGGAACTGTTGGCTTCTGTAGTCGTTGGTGCTGCTGTCACTATTGATGCTGTTTACGGTTCAGCTTCGTCTTTTAACATACCCTTGTTTTGATGTAGGGATACTGTTTTAAAAATCTGTCGTGAATGAGTTCATAACAATTTAAATGGACAAGTGAGCACTGTCATAAAGTCAAGAGAAACAACCAACAACTTTTTACAAACACATTACCAGGGCATACTTGTAATTCATAACAGGCATCATTTCCCTAATATGTGAAGACTAATAGTTTGGTTTTAAAAGGTGGAAACTTGTAAAGCTCTTTATGGTAACATGCTTCCATGTGTTTAACAGTGCTCCAGGGATCATGTCTAAGGCGTGCTCACAGTCTATAGACTGGAGACATAACCATAGTGTCTGTGTGTGGGCATGTGTGGTGTCCAGGCGCCTGAGGAGGCCAGACAAGAGTGGTCCCTCTCAGAAATGCTCTGACACCCTCCTGTGCCTGCTTATAGTGGTTTCCGTGTCCTCTCCACACCCAGAATGTTCTCTGTCCCTTGTTCCTGCTGCTTCCCATTGCTCTAGCCTCTCCAAGGTTCCTGTCTCTGCTGAGGTGACTTCCTGCATCCAGCTGCTAATCTCCTCAAAATAGACTTTCCCCAGCTTGCTTGAAGACCTTCAGTGGGTTTTCTCTGGCTTGTGAACCTGACCTGGGTGTGTGTGTGTGTGTGTGTGTGTGTGTGTGTGTGTGTGTGTGTGTAATCTATTGATCTCTCCTTAAGTCTTCTCACTGTAACTTTCAGGACACCTCCCAACATCTAAACTGCCTGGCCCTGCTCACCACACTTGTTTCTGCCTCTGAGCCCCATACCCTGTCTCGTACATGCCCCGAGGTCCAGCTCGTTTCTGGTCTCCTCTGTGTGGCCTTGCTTACAGTCAGTGCCCAACCCAAAATACCAGATCATCTAAAGGTTGGAAAGGGTTTTGTTGGCTAACGTCTCAGAGAGTCACCATCACCATGTTGGTGCAGGCTTGATGGTATTCATAGGTGCTGGGATGTGAGGTTGAGCTTCTTCCCATCAAGACTAGAAAGCAGAGAGTGGCCAGAACTACATGCTAGGTCGGCCGCAGCCTTCTAGAGCAGTGCCATGAGCTCTAGAAGCTCTATGAGCGGTGCAATGGGGTCCATCGATCACAACATGATTTAGACTCAGAGACAACAGTGCCCATACCCTCACCACACACTTAACATTTGCTGTAGAGGCGTTTTGTTTTTGTCTGTATTATTGAGACAGGAGTCACCTAGCTTAGCCTCAAATGTTCAGTCCTCCAGCCTGAGGCTCCTGAGTGCTGGGGTTACAGGTGTTCACGTCCATCCTGGCCCCAGGTAAGCTTTTCATTGGAGTAGAGAATGCGTGTCCACATCACAGGGAAGCATGGTCAGATCTGGAGGCAAGCAAGCAGGGACTCTTGGTATGACCATAGTCACAGCCTCCGCACTTCCCTCTTCTCATTGGCTTCCTGACCATCAGTGCTAAGTGATAGCCCACATCAGCAACTGAGCCAGGAGCAGAACCCAGTTCCCAGTAGACAAGAAACAGAGGGACCCAACAGAGTCGGTAAGTTTCCATACTGACTCGGCTTTTCCTTGACAGCCAGTTAGAATTGAGATATGCTTCCCACTCCCAGCATAATTAGAGGTGATACAAGTTTCCGTAAGTCCCCTTCAGGGATTTCTTGACAGATTTCCAGTGTATTCATAGACGCGTCATGCTGTCTCCTCTGTGTACTTGAGACAGAGGGTGAGGTCTGTAGCAGGAGGTTTGACTCAGCAGATATTCGTTGGTCCCGTGTAGACAACTAGGTTCTGTTACAGCGTATACAGAATATAGTGGGACTCCGTTCCTCCTTCCACAGGGTTAATATTCTGATGAGTCACTAGAAATAATTGATAGCACCAACAGCAAGGCTTCATGCTAAAAATATATCAGTGACTAAGGAATAAAGTAGGTGAGAAATTGGTGCTTGACCATCTGTCCTAAAGTCTTTCCAAGCATTCGCAGAGAACAGGAACACCAAGGTAGGAAAGGCTATAAAGAAGGCTAGCCTGAGCTACAGACATCTACATGCAGGAACTTGGGAAGGTAAAGTAAATGCCAGACGTAGAGAACAGGGAGATGTTAGAGCCGCCATAAGAAACTCCTGGTCCTCAGTAATAGATGACAACTTAAAGGCATCTCTGCTTGTCCAGCTCCCTGTCTCTGCTCACTGTGATTTTCTTTATCCCACGCAGGTAGGTGTGGTGGGTGGTGTCACTGCATGAGTTGTCTTCACAGCCTGCACTGGCCTTGGAGAGTGTGAGCATGTGTTCTCTCTCCTGCTAATCCTAAGTACTTCACTGGAATCACGCCTAACTAACTTCATTACCTTACACGCACGATTTCCATTCATCAGGTTGAGTGTAGAAAGGATTCCCCTGGGCAGATCATGTCTCCGGGGTCTGTAAGAGGAAAAGCCCAGGCATGGGTGGCTCACTTCCAGCTCCTTGCTCTGATGCCTCCTTTACTTGGGACTGTGGGCAGAGAGGAGGTAGAGGACTCAAAGTCCTTCCAGAGTAACTTGTAGGACATCTGAGCTCCCGATGGCTTCATTTTGTCCCTCCTTTGTTTCTTGGTTATTACGTATTTTCTGTACCTAGAGGGCTTCGGTTTGCAAAGCTGTAAATCTTTCAGTCTTGTTTACGTGGGTTTCGTTTCAAATTAATGTTCAGCAAAGGGATTAGCAGATAACTATTTCAGCCTCGATTTTTTTTTTTTTACAAGAGTGGATATGGTTTGCACAGACTGCCTGAGCCAGGAAACAGAGTTAATTGTGTAAGTCAGTGCAGGAGAGGGCTGGTCTCCTTTAAAAAAGACAAGAGAGTGTAGCTCAAGCCTCCACATAGATCCTCTGGGGTCAAATTGATGTCATGTTGAAGAATCAATATTTACTGGACTTTGTAAAGTTAGCTTTTAATGAACCTCAGACATTTTTCTAGGCCACTAATTGCAGGAGGAGGGGAGGTGGCAGCGCCTGGAGTTCGTGAGTGTGGGGGCTGGGCTAAAGTGAGGAGACAGCTGCCAGTGTGCAGAGCATCGCTCCACCCTTAGTGTCTACTCAGTGGTGTTGGGTACTTGTATGGAAAGGCTGCTTGGAGCTGGGATATAGTTTGGAGGTGGAGCACATGCAGAAACCCCTCAGCTCAAGCCCAGGACCAGAGGGGAAAAAAGGAAGGGTTCTTGGGTTCTTTCTGACTGTAAAGAGAACAGTTCCTAGCTGAAGGGTAGCCATTCCTTCCATCCCGGTTCTTCCCAGGCCTGACTTAGCTTCTGAGATGAGCTAGGCTAAGTTCAGGGTGGCGTGGTCATAGACTGCTCTCTGCCAGCCCTTCCTCAGCTCTGGGATGAATTTCAGTGTTATTTCAGATTGTGACTTTTGAATGTATCTTTACAAGGTCAGGTTCGTCCCTCCCACTGATGCTCTTGACTGCACTCAGGACGGAAGAGTGCAGTGTGGGACAATTCCTAGAGGATGCTGGCCTGAGTTCTCAGAGAGACCCAGTGTTCTCTGGCAGTGCTGTGCGCTTGAGCACCAAGTGTCCCTTACCACACTGTCCCCATCATGTTTGACACTGGGATCCATCTCGTGCTCACACTGTCAGTTCCCCTAGCTGTTGACAAGAAGGCTTTTATTTTAGGTCACCCTAAGAAAACCTGATACTAATGGGTCTCACTCAGTAACTGAAAGTCAGACACCCGTTGTCAAGGCCTGTGAGTGCGCGCAGCCCCAGGCGCCTTACCACGTGGTCTTGGCGTGTCTGCTGGGTAGAGAACTCTTGGCTTTGACTTTGCAGCCCTCCTCCGTAGTGCATTTTCTCAGGGAGACTTCAGGACTAATGAAGAGGAACCGGCTGTCCTTTCTCACTCCACCCCCTCCCTCCTCTCTAGGATCATTATTCAGAATAAACACCGAGGGAAAACCTGGGGCGGGGGAGGTTGGGTGTTGTGGTGTGGTGTTTAAAGGCAGAAGGGACAGTGAACATTTTCATCTCTAGCTCTCTTTGATTTCTTCCTTTGCAGACATTTGAGAACTTCTACTTTGGTTCCCTGAAGCTGAATTCTATTCACATCTCCCAGAGGTTCACGGTGGACAGCTTCGGAAACTATGCTTCCTGCGGACATGTTGACTTCTCCTGACATGGGTATAGAAAGCACTAGAAATGAATGTCTTCCTAAGGTGGTGAAGAAGAGAGGCTTCATTTCAGTCACTGGGGTGTGGGTGTGGGAACTCGGATGATGTGCTGGTTAGCTTCCTGTCGATTTGATACAAGCTATAGGCGTCTGGGAGGAGGGAACTGGAGTGGCAAAAATGCCTCTACAAGGTTGGCCTGTAGGCATGCCTGTGGGGTGCTTTCTTGAGTAAAGATTGATGCGGAAGGCCCAGCCTGCTCCACGTGGTGTGAGTCCTGGGCAGGTGGTCCTAGGCTGTATGAGAAAGCAGGGGACAAGCCATGAGGAGCAGGTGGTCCTAGGCTGTATGAGAAAGCAGGGGACAAGCCATGAGGAGCAGGTGGTCCTAGGCTGTATGAGAAAGCAGGGGACAAGCCATGAGGAGCAGGTGGTCCTAGGCTGTATGAGAAAGCAGGGGACAAGCCATGAGGAGCAGGTGGTCCTAGGCTGTATGAGAAAGCAGGGGACAAGCCATGAGGAGCAGGTGGTCCTAGGCTGTATGAGAAAGCAGGGGACAAGCCATGAGGAGCAGGTGGTCCTAGGCTGTATGAGAAAGCAGGGAACAAGCCATGAGGAGCAGGTGGTCCTAGGCTGTATGAGAAAGCAGGGGACAAGCCATGAGGAGCAGGTGGTCCTAGGCTGTATGAGAAAGCAGGGGACAAGCCATGAGGAGCAGGTGGTCCTAGGCTGTATGAGAAAGCAGGGAACAAGCCATGAGGAGCAGGTGGTCCTAGGCTGTATGAGAAAGCAGGGGACAAGCCATGAGGAGCAGGTGGTCCTAGGCTGTATGAGAAAGCAGGGGACAAGCCATGAGGAGCAGGTGGTCCTAGGCTGTATGAGAAAGCAGGGAACAAGCCATGAGGAGCAGGTGGTCCTAGGCTGTATGAGAAAGCAGGGGACAAGCCATGAGGAGCAGGTGGTCCTAGGCTGTATGAGAAAGCAGGGGACAAGCCATGAGGAGCAGGTGGTCCTAGGCTGTATGAGAAAGCAGGGAACAAGCCATGAGGAGCAGGTGGTCCTAGGCTGTATGAGAAAGCAGGGGACAAGCCATGAGGAGCAGGTGGTCCTAGGCTGTATGAGAAAGCAGGGGACAAGCCATGAGGAGCAGGTGGTCCTAGGCTGTATGAGAAAGCAGGGGACAAGCCATGAGGAGCAGGAAGCCAGGCCTTTCCCACCTAGGTTGATGTTGCTCATGGTCTTCACCTTAGCAATAGGAAGCACATTTAGGACAGATGCTGTTTGTCCTGGGAGGCCCCTCCAAACCCCCAACACCACGGTCCTTTCGATGGTCATCCAGGTCCACAGTGTCTGCTGAGATGCTCGTGGGTACAAGGAGGGCTTGAGCCCAATCCCTTTGGCTTGGTTTAGTGTGGCCACAGTCCTGTCCTTAGCAGTCATGATTACATTTATATTGCTCGATCTGTCCATTTTAATTCTCAGTTTAGTCCCTAAAAGTATTTGGGTGGCTGGGGATATATCTCAGTTGGTAGAGTACATGAATACTGCACATGAGACCATGGGTGAGATCCCCAGCACCATGTATTTATGTAGTATCTGGTGGCCGATGCCTGTAGTCCCAGCACGTAGGAGGCAGAGGCAGGAGGATCAGAAGTTTAAGGTCAGCTTTGGCTATATAGAGAGTTCAAGGCCAGTTTGGGATAGATGAAACCAAGAACTCTCCCAAAAACTGAAAAGAATCCTAAGGTATGGGGTTGGGGATTTAGCTCAGTGGTAGAGCGCTTGCCTAGGAAGCGCAAGGCCCTGGGTTAGGTCCCCAGCTCTGAAAAAAAAGAACCAAAAAAAAAAAAAAAAAAAAAGAATCCCAAGGTATAAATAAGAATACTGTTCTTCCAGAACACCTGGGTTCGATTCCCAGCACGCCCATGGAGGCTCACAACATTCTGTAACTCCAGTTCCAGGGGATCCAACATCCAATTCTGTCCTCTACAGACCAGGGATATAAATAGCGCTCAGATATATATGCAGGCAAAACAGCCATAACACATAAGATAAAGAGAAACAAACATTAAAACAAACAAGCTGTAACAGTGTTGGAGTCCTGTTCTGCTGCATCCCAGTCTTCTCTGGTTCCTTCCCAGGAGAGCATCGGAGAACAGGGACTGACTGAGGCGTTGGCCATCGGGAGCCTGGCAGCACCACAGCAGCAGGCCCTTCCTTCAGGCTCCAGTTGACTGACGAGGAGGACGCTCCAGCCTGTGCTCCTCCCTCCTGGCTCTCATCCTCCCCCTCATCCTTGGCTTCTTTTTCCTCATTCCTCATCCTCCAGCCCTCCTTTCTGTGAAGCCTGTCCATGAACTCTGTGGTGCATCATGGTGCTGTGGAGAGGTGGTGCTTCTCTGTGAGATGGCACAGCACAGGCTGTCTGCAAATAAATGAGCTTCCCAGGCCGCTGTGCCGTGCCCTGGGAACGGTGACTGTGTGTTGGGTGCTGTTCTTTTACCAAGGATCACTCGTAAGTGCATCAGGGCCTGCTTCCCCAAAAGGCTCCCACTTGCTGCTGACGGCAGGCGGTCTTGTAGCTCACCTTGGGGTGTTACACAGGACGGGGCTTTACTTTGACCCTGCTTTCCTCCCCAGAGCTTCTCTCCCCGCTGTCAGGTGGCCTTGTCTGTTAACTTTTTGGGGTGTCAGGTATTAATGACTTACGCCTGTGTGATATGTCAGATTCTCAGTTCTTGACAGAATTGTTATCCGAGCACAGGGTTTCTGTTCTCTACACACATGAGCACATACCTCATGGTTAGGGAGGCGCCGTTTCGTTAGGCGGTTTCCCAGAGGTGACAGGATTGACATCGTGATGACTAACGAAATGTACATGAGGATTTGTGTGTTTTGTAGTAGTTTGTATATTGGTAGATGCTAGTAGAATTAGGATTCTTTTTTTTTTTTTAATTTTTATCTTTTCTTTTGCTTCTGATTTTTGAGACAGTATCTCTGTGTAGCCTGGTTGGCTGCCTTGGAACTTGGTATGTAGACCAGGCTGGCCTTGAACTCACAGAGATCTGTTTGACTCTGACTCTGCCTCCCCAGTGCTGGGATTAAAGGCATGTCCACCACACCTGGTCAAATTTGAGAAATAATTTTCTTTTTTGTACAAACAGTAGTAACTAATATTAACAGACTACGCCTACTGGTCATGTATTTGCACATGACTCAGCCTTCCCAGTAGTGCGCTGGACACTGTTGTCATTGCTGTCATCATCATGGTCATCATTGTCATCATCATTGTCACCATCATCATTGTCATTACCACCATCACCACCACCACCATCACCATCACCACCACCACCATCATCATCACCATCACCACCACCACCATCACCATCATCACCACCACCCTCATCCTTACTTTTTAACCTGAGGATTAACAAGATTAAGAAATCTAGAGATGGCTCAGTGGTTAAGAGTGCTTGCTGCTCTTCCAGAGGTCCTGAGGTTGGTCAGGTAGCTCACACTTGCTTATAACTCTAGCTCCAGGAGATGCGATGAGGCTCTCTTCTGGCTTCTGTGAGCACCAACATACATCACACACACACACACACACACACACACACACACACACACACACACACACACACACTCTGACATGCATACATGACACGTGCACACAGACACTCAGAAATACATAAATCTTTTTTTAAAAGGTTAAAATTTTTGCCTGAAGCCTTTGGTCTCAAAGTCTAGTTTTTGCATTGCCAGGATCCCCAAAACCTTTTAGGAGGGGTTTATGATGTCCAGACTAATTTTATAAAAGTGCTAAGGCATTGTGGGTTCTTGAAGAACCCATTGAAGTTAACTGACCCGTTTTTGTTCTCAGTTCTTCTGGACTCGTGCTAGTGATTTTCTTTTCTACCTGCTGTTAGGAATTGTGTCCTGCCCGGACCTCCATGTTGCTGTTTTTGGAGACAGGGCCTTTAAAGAGGCAGTTAAGTGACATGTGAGGCCATTAGGGTGGACTCAAGCCCCACTGGCCTGGAGTCCTTAAGAGGAAAGTAAAGACAGGACTAGGATTCACACAGAGGAAGGAAGGGCCTGGGAGACCCTGTGGAAGCCACGAACAGTGACTTCTAGAGAGACTAAGCCCGAATGCTTTGATCTTGAACTTGGAGCCTCAGGAACTGTGAATATAAACTGACTGTTCAGAGGCCTTGGGTCTGTGGCACTTTGTTATAGCAGCCCTCACAGTCAGCTGCTGGGTGCAGAAGCTCTTAGACTACCTGCCTTCCTTTGAACCAGACATTAAAGGGATTTGAAAAGAATGAAAAACAATGCCCCCTTTTCCCCTAATTGTGAGGGATTTATGTTTCTCATATAATACACCATTGTTTTATTAATGTGAAATGAGATTATTTTTAAATAAGTATATTTTTATTTTTTTTCCTGGTTCTTTTTTTCGGAGCTGGGGATCGAACCCAGGGCCTTGCGCTTCCTAGGCAAGCGCTCTACCACTGAGCTAAATCCCCAACCCCATAAGTGCATTTTTAAATTCTTAGTTTTATTTTCAAGCATACTAAATGCCAATGTGTGCCTGTTTCACACACACACAGAAGTTCTTGGGGGTCCTCAGTAGTACTTTGGTGTAAAAGTCTCCTGAGACCAGAAGGTTAAAAACCATATAACGCTGTACTGTCTTCCCTATGGGGTCGCGCAGAGGAGACTGCTGTGGTTTGGACGCTCCTCCTCCAAGGCTATGTGTTTAAAAGTTTAGTCACAAACCAGTGGCATTATGAGGAGGGAATGGAACCTTGGGAAGTGGGTCCTTCCGGAAGGAGCTAAGGGCACTTGGGGGTGTCCTTAAAAAAGACAGTGGGGTGCCCAGGCTCTGCTCTCTGTTTTCCAGCTACTTTGAGGAAGCAGGCTCCTCTGCCTCTCTCACTGTGATGTGCTCCGCTGCCCCGGAGCCAAAGCAGCAGGGACCCTCCAACAGCAGAGACAGTAACTCTCAGAGGTGCTCCCAGGTGTTTGTCACAGTGACACAAGGATCAGCTGGGAAGGGTTTGCAGCCTCAGGTCACGTGATACACAAGAGCTCTACCACTGGCCTCCATCCCAGCCCAGAGCATAAACCAGATGAGCTCTCCCCATCCACTCACGTTACTCTCAATAGATGGGGAGCTTCTTTGCTTTCAATATCCATGTAGTAGTACTTTGTAAATACTTGTTTTGTTTGAGGTGGGTGCTTGCTGTGTTACCCAGGCAGGTCTTATGTTGCCTGTCTGGAAATGACCTTCTGTTTCAGCCCTCCCAAATCCTGGGGGTACAGGTTCACACAACACAGGGACCAGCTGTTGGTACAGTTTTAAATTTAACAAGCGGATGATTGGTTAATGGTTTTAGTAGGTTCTCTAGAGGAACAGAATTTACAGAATATATACATACACTTGTATAGAATCTATATGGGGTTTATTAGAATGGCTTACAGACTTACAGCTATACCCAACAATAGCTGTCTACCAAAGAGAAATCCAAGAGCCCAGTAGTTCAGTCCATGAGGCAGGGTGTCTCAGCTGTCTTCAGTACTCAACAGAATCCCAAAGAAATGCCAGTGAAGGAATGGACTTGCCAGTGAGAGCAGGGGCGAGCAGGCAGAGAGCAAGAGCTCCCTTCTTCCTGTCTTTTACAGAGGCCGCCCAGAAGGCGGTGGGTCTTCTCACCTCAAAAGATCCAGATGGAAGGTGGGTCTTGCCACTTCAAATGACTTAACTAAGGAAAAAACAAACCATTTGCAGGTGTGTCCAGCCACTGGAGTTTTAGTCAATTCCAAATGTAGTCAGGTTGACAACCAAGCGCAAATGTCACAAATGAGCGTGAATTGGTTTCTAGATATGCTTGGCAGGGATAATTTTGAAGTATCTTTGTGCAATTATCTTTTTGAACTTATAACATCTTAGAAATGAGAATGATGGGAAACATATTGGGCATTTTTATTAGAAAATTAAGGTTCTCAATTTTCTATTGTTAGTATTAAATGCAACAGAAAAATGTAAGAGACACACCCATCCATGCTTTTTAACAAACACGTTTAGCAGTATCTCATATTTGGGGACTGTGGTGTGGAAAGGCTGACCTCCCAATAATTCTCTAGAAGAAAAGCATTTTACTTTATAAACCAGGTTATGAGTTCTTTTTTTTTTTTTAAGGATTTATTTATTTTGTATATGAGTGCACTGTAGCTGTCTTCAGACACACACCAGAAGAGGTCATCGGATCCCATTACAGATGGTTGTGAGCCACCATGTGGTTGCTGGAATTTGAACTCAGGACCTCTGGAAGAGCAGTTGGTGCTCTTAACCACTGAGCCATCTCTCCAGCCCCAGGTTATGAGTTCTTTTGCATAATTCTTAGGTTCACCAATTTGGATTCTTCCCCCTAACTAGCTTCTTCCTCAGCTCTAGCAAATGTCTCGGGTTGTGCTGCTGCAGGAAGCAGGTCTCCTTGAATGAGCTGCCCATGTGTGGAAAACGTTCTGACCTTCATGGGTCCGAAGGCAGCTGCAAGTTCCTGAACTGGCATTGGGCTAGTTTCCATACTCCGCATTAAGCAGCTCTGGTGACTAGACCACTGGAGCCCTTTGTGCATCTACTGTCTGCTAAGTGCCTTGAAGACATGTGGATAGCTATGACTAGGATTGAGGGGCATGTGGCTCAGTGGGTAGAGCACTCATCTACCTGGATGAAGGCCTGGGTTTGATGTCTCAGGAGGCACTTGATAGCTGGAGGCAGGAGAAAAAATCGAAAGGTCACCCTCAAGCTACATATCACATTGGAAGCCAGACTGGGCTACAGAAGACCACTTTGAACTAAAAAGACCAGGATTAAGAAGATGGGGAGGCCTGGGGAGATGGCTCAGTGGTTAAGAACACTGACTACAGCACTGATTGCTCTTCCAGAGGTCCTGAGTTCAAATCCCAGCAACCACATGGTGGCTCACAAACATTTGTAATGGGATCAGATGCCCTCTTCTGGTGTGTCTGAAGAGAGTGACAGTGTATTCACATGCACACAATAATTAAATCTTAAAAAGAAAAGAAAAAGATGTGGGAAAGATAAAAAGATTTGGTAACTCTTCAGAACAGTGGATTATACCTCTCCAACACAAGGGACAAACTGCTTTGTTTTTGCAATGCCTGGAACAGTTCTGCTCAAGTGTCACAGCCATTGTATGATATGTAGTGTAGCATTAGCACTCCATTCTGTATGGAAACTGGGATCCTCTCAGTCCCCTCCAGTCCTTGTGACAAGCTGAGCTCCACCGTGAGGCTCCCTGCACCTCCTGGGAGGGCTCTGCATCCATTGTGAGATACAGAGTTCAGTATCTGGGGCTTGCAGCAGCACAGGAAATCCGAGGAAAACCAAGGGGAACTATTGTGTTTCCCAAGGGTCCCCACCCAGCCGGGCCACCAAGGCACACAACACCCGGGAGGCATGCCAGGCTCCAGATGATTGTAACCCTCACAACCTGTGTTTTTTCCTATTGATTAAGACTGTGTTCTTTCATTGCCTTTGTTTGTTTGTTTGTTTGTTTGTTTGTTTGTTTAACATCACAGCAGCCAAGTCTTTTATAAAAACCCAAAAGCTTAATTTGTTTTGCTCTGTTGTACTCCAGTTTATTTGTAACGCAAATCCCATTCCTGTTCCGATCCTGGGTCGGTGCCCAGCCGCCAGCCTTCCCAGCTGGTAAGTCAGCACAGGTCTACAGGCAGTGGCGAGGGTCACCGTCCTAACAGAAACCTATACAACCTCCAACAGAGACAGCCCCTCCCGCCTCAGCTCCTTCCCCAGTGCCCCACCAAACTCAACATGAAGTCAAAGTCGCAAGCCAATGGATGGGCCTGTTTAGATTTGCAGACTCAAGGCAGATGAGATGGCTAGACACGCATGTTTAGGGTTGCCCTAGGAAAAGCTAACAAAAGGGTGACAGCCCCTAAACGTCTGCTTGGGGAGGAGGACATCTGCCCATGTTTTACCAGCCATTCAGTGTTCCGGCCATGCGTTGAAAGCGGCGGGCCTGGGGAGCAATAGTTCAGAGGCAGCCAGTTGTTAGACCGCCTTTGTCTTAAGGAAGCCACCCATTACCGGAGCGCCATAACTCGCAGGGAGCCAGCTGTCAGAGCTGTGGCACAGGCCACTCGGGAGTGGGTGGGAGGCTAGGGAAGAAGGAACTGTCTGTGGCCAGATTCCCCTTTAGACACCTGAGCCGGACTGGCTTGGTAACCCGAGAGTTTTCATCCTCTTTCAGTCCTATGAAAGACCCCGGAGCCCTTCTTTGCTGCCCACCCTTGGATAGATAGCAGGGACATCTCAGGGTTCTGCTTCCCTGGTTTGCAACTCCTTGAGAGCTGGACTGACTTGCGCAGCCCTGCGCTGCGGCTTGGCTAGCTTGGCTGCTCTGATCCAGCGCTCTGCTTTGAAATCTACCCCCTCCTTCTTTTTTTTTTTTTTTTAAACCAGGTATGATGATGTCAAACGTGATGCTGATGCTACAGTTACAGACACAGCCCCCGCTGGCGCAGCCTCTCTGATTCTCTCTCCCTCTCCGCGTCCAGCGCTGGGCTTTTTCAGACAAGTGCATCTGCTAACCAGGTCACATTTCAGCCACGACCCACCCTCCGTCAGTCACTGGAGTCAGACAGCAGGAGGAGGGCTGAGGAGGACCGCAGCGCTTCGCCAGCAGCGCGGTGGAGGGAGGACCTCAAATACTGCTGAAGTCCAGACGCCCCCCAGGTCCAAGCCCAGACCACGATGCGCGCTCCGGGATCCGGGCGGCTGGCTCTGCCGCTGCTCCTCCTCGCCGTAGTCGCTTTGGCTGAAGGCGACGCCAAGGGGCTCAAGGAGGGCGAGACCCCCGGCAATTTCATGGAAGACGAGCAATGGCTGTCGTCCATCTCGCAGTACAGCGGCAAGATTAAGCACTGGAACCGCTTCCGAGACGTGAGCGTCAGGGCGCGGAGGGCCGGGCCGGGTGCGGGTTGCGGGAGGGGAGGCCGGAATCAGAGACCCTGCGCGTGCTGGGAGCCGCCGCCTCGTGTCGGAGCCGGAGCCTCTTGGGCCTGCCTGGCTAACTGCGCCAAGAGTAAACAACACCGAGAGTCCCAGCCCGAACCCCTCCGGTGCTCCCGTAGCCACCGGCTTTGGGACCTTTAGTCCCGCAGCCTCCGGGAGAGTCCTAGACGAGAACATGCTCTAGGGGCGCACGCTCGCGACGGGGTCTGCCCGGTGGCGTGGCGCGGAGCAGGAGTGCGGGATGTGGGGACACGGGCCCGAGCTGCTGCTGCTGCTGCTGGGCCCCGCTTGTACCCCAACCCCCACTCCCTTGCCATCGGTCCCCGGGCTAGGCCCCTGCCGGGTGAATGCTGCAGACTGCACACACCGGTCTTGGCAGAGGGAACAGATCTGGGTGGGGCCGACAGGGAAGGTAGCGGCCGCAAGGGTGTCTGTCCTCCATCCCCACCTAGGGCTTCGGAAGAAGGGGACAGAAGGCTCAAGGACTGAGCGGTGGCCAGGGCTTTGAGTTTGGGGAAGGGTTCCCCCAACCTCTTAAGAGATTGTGGAAGGCGTGTCCATAATGGGGCGCCTGGGGGTGGGGGTGCACAGTGAAAATGCCGGAGCCAGAGCCAGGCTAGGGAGGTTGGTTTTCCTGAACTAAGCTCGGCGGTGGAGCTAGGAGACCCATCCTTGGTCCGGTGGGCGTGAGAAGCAGAAGCGAGAGCCCCAGGAGCTGGGTTGGGGTCCCTGGCGGACGCCCGCGGCAAGCGGACTTAACCTTGGGCAAAGCTTTGCGGGTGGGGGCGGGGAGGAAGCTGCGGACCGGCCGGCGCCGCAGCTCTGTTTACCCGCACCTGTAGATCAGGGAGGGAATTGGAGGCGCGTTCCCTCCCGCAGGGCAGCCACGGCCGCCTCGCAGATGGTGGCGTGGGCAGGGGTGAGCAAGGGAGGGCGTGGCTGCGCCCTGGGCACCTCAGAAAGCGATGGGGTGAGGGTGAGCCCTGAGATGTAGAGCGCCCCTCGATCTGGCGCTAGCTGACGCCCTCCTCATTCCGCAGACTCTCTGATTTGACCCACCTAGTACAGAACAAGTCACACCATGACTGTTCTTACTTCTTAAACTTCGAGCATCCACAAGATTTTTGTTCTTTTTAGATGTTTTTCTATTCAACAGTTTTATCCTGTTTCAGAATAAAGAGAGAGCTTGCTTTAATACCGTAAGGTGCACGGCTGATAAGGCAGCTGCAGGTCGTTACTGAGAGAACAGATACCCGGTCAGTGACCCAGGGATCTGGGGAAACGCGTGAACGCACGTTAGAGGATGAAGAAATGGTATTTACAGTTTTTCTGCCTTGAAACCGGTCGGGGATATCTGTTTAGACATTATTTTCAAACATGCATAAGGCACCCAGACACGCCATGGGAAGAGGCAGAGGTTCGGATGGTTTTGTTTTCAGTCCAAGTGACATAATTTCATTAGTAAAGGGAAGGAACCACCATAGGCATCCAGACCCCCGGACCACATAGTGGGCCCTTGTTCTCCATCTTTGCCCGACCAAAGGCCTTCCCCAGGCACCTGCAGGCCCAGCCCAGATTAGCGCAGTCTCCTGCCACTGTCCGCAGTCCAGCAATGAGGGGGCAGCAGCAAGCTGATCCTTCCGGAAGGAATCCATGTGTCACCGGTCCCGGCCTCCCTCTGACTTCCCGGCTGCCTGATCTGCCTGGGACTAGTGAAGGTCAGATGGAAAAAGTACTGCTTCATCAGACCAGTGAGGGCTTAAAAATCACAGGTTCTTCTCCATCGACCCGGCTTCCAGCAGCCAACACAGTGGGTGCCAATGAATGCTTGACTGACTTGACCCCCGGCTTAGGGCTGCCCACCTGTCTCCCTGTATTGGTGCCACCACCACCCCCATCAGAAGAAAGGCACCAGCATTAAAACCACAGGACCAACCCCTGCAGGATTCACAGAGAACACGGTGGCAGAGAGGGGGGATTTGTGCTTTGAAAACTCAGATTTTTCTCTAAAGCCCAAGGAGTAGGGGGGCTGGCTGCAGGAGGATGGGGTCTGGGATGGAAGTGAGACAAGAAAGGCGGTGGGGGGGGGTGCGGGGCTCAGCCTTGGGGAATCTGTTGGCAGCTTCTCCTGAAAGGCAGAAAGGAGGCTGCTAGCTCAGAGCCACCACCTTGCATAATTGTAGCCACGCCACAGGGAGAACAGTGCCTCGTGGAGTTGTGTGGTGCACAGACTGTGCCTAGGGACCCTGCCTGTGCTGCATTTGCTTCCCGTCCCACCCTAAGAGCTGGGGCCTCCAGTCAGACGCTGTAGAACAGGTATCTATATCCATCTCCACCGGGTCAGCGCTTCTGAAGAACAGGAAAACATCTCTTTGGGAGAGAAAAAGGAACAGTTTTTGAGGAGTCCCTAGGGGACTCCCAGGTTGAGTTTGACTTTGGTTCATAAGTGATCACAGATGACACAGGGCCACCTGTGTGCTGGGTAACAGAGGGGCAAGGAAGAGGCTGTGCTCTGGGAACAGGATCCAAGGCATCAGGGACATGGATGAGGGGCTATGTCATTGAACAGTTGACAGATGAGCAGGGAAGATGGAGGAGATCCTGTCAGAAGAGTCCAAGGTAGGAGAAGCTCTAAGGTGTTGCTTGGACACGGGATTGGCTCGGCGAGAAGGGCCTTCCGCTTAGCATTCTCTCTGTGGGCAGCAGGATTATCAGAGGCAGGCTTTGCCAGCAGAGTAATCCTCCCCTCCAGTGGGCACCAGGCTCTCACATCCTGGTTCTGTGGGTCTTTTCTAACGCCGGCCACTCTTCTCCCAGAGAGCAGCAGATTCATGACGGAGTAGCTAGGAAGTTGTGGCCTGAGCCTGGCTCTGTGGCCAGGTTCTCTGCCCAGGGCAGTCCTGCTCTTCTGTGTTCTCGAATCTGAATTCACTCCCTGCAGAGCTGGGTCAGACTTGCGTGTGGGTCTTGGAACGCAGCACGCAGGGCCTCATGGTTAGGAGCACTTGAGAAGAGAAAGCCATTACACTGTATCTCTAGGGTCGGCTCGAAAGAGCTTGGCTGGGAAGAACTGACTGTTCTCTCTCTTCTTGGCTCTTCTCCGCTTTGCACTCCACTTCCATTAAATTTTAATTATATTTGTGAGTGGTGAGCATAGTGCTTGGCACCCAGAGGCGCGCTGCTAATCCATGCTGAGTCGGGATGGCGGTGAGCCTTCCAAACACGCATTGCCGCTCGCGCCTCTCCACAACCCAAGACAGTTGTCCCTTGATCCTTGTGTGGTCAAAGGCACGGAGACATTGTGTGAGTGGTTTATTTGGAGGATCCACAGCTGGGAAGTGGCAGGGCTGGGATTTCATTGTTGTCTTGTTCCTCTGAGACAAGCTCATGGATCCCAGGTGAGGGCTTACAAGCACACACCACTGTGCCTGGTTTCTCCAGCACTGAGAACTGAACTCGGGTTTCTGTGCACACCAGGCAAGCACCCCACCAACTGAGCCGCACCTCCAGCCCCAGAACTTGGATTTGAATCCAGGTCATGTAGTCCGGCTTTGTTTTCAGGATATCTGGCATTCCTCATCTCTACTGAATCAGGGAGGAAGGGCCAACTGTGTCCCCTGGCTAGTGTCCTATCAGCTTCCAAGGCTGTCTCAAGAAGAGGCAGCATCTCCTTGGAAGGATGACAAAGACCCAGTGTCTTCAGCAGCCTGGTCTAGCCTAGTAATAACCAAAGAGGGACAGGGAGGGACAGCTTGGCCTGTACTCAGGTTCTTCCCATGAGATGTCAGGCATAGAACGTCTGCCCTTCGAGCCTCAGCTTCAGATTGGGAGGCTGACGTGAGTATGCACTGAGGAAGCATATCCCAGGAAGGAAGGAAGGCATCCCCTGCAGGCCACCTTTGTCATACGGAAAGGAGTGTCTTTAGAGCTGGCCCACAACCTTCCTCATCCTTTATGTCAAGGATGGTACAGCAGCGTGATTAGTTCCTGCATCCACTATGGATCTGTGTATGCGTACTTCGGGCTTCATGGTGATCCTGGAGGCTGCAGGTCAGGGTTTCTCCCTGCTGACCGTGTGCAAGTCCCAGGTCTTTGTGCATGCCAATAGGCCAGTAACATGGGAAAGCAGCAAAGGGGTTTCCAGAGGACCGTTCCCTCCTGCTCCCAACTCCTAAGCCAGTGAGAGTGCGTATGCACATGCTGTGAGGGGTGTGGGCTTGTGAGAACCCCAAAGTGGGTCAGAAGGGATTCTATAATTTGGGTTTGGGAGTAGGCCAGGTCCTTCACTGGCCGCCTCCTCCTCCTCCTCCTCCTCCTCCTCCTCCTCCTCCTCCTCCTCCACCACCACCACCACCACCACCACCCTGGTTTCTGACTCTTCTCCCACCAGAAGGTTGGCATCTTCAGAACAGGGCAGCATGGTGATGGATTTGAGGGCTCGGCAGGATGCTCAGCCTGGGAAGAGAGGGATGAAAGAGACCACTTGATGAGGATGCAGGATTCTTCTCTTGTCTCCCAGCCATTCTCAGGGGACAGATGGCCATGACACCTCATTCTCCACCAGGTCAGATCTGTGTGAGGAATGGGAGAGCTCAGTCCCACCTCAGGCCCCAGGGGCCCAGGCCGGATGCGTTGTTTCTCTTCCTATGGGGAAGACAGATTAACAGTGCGGACCTGAGGCAGATGCACTGCCTTTTCGAGCCTCCATCTTCTCAGCCGTTTAAGACACAGACTAATGAGCGTGACCCACTGAACTCTGAGCATTCTGTGACCCTAGGAAAGTGGTACAGGAGCTCACTACGTACGTAGATCAGGCTAGCCTTGAACTCACAGCCTTTGCCTCCTGAGTGGTGGCATTAAAGGTGCCCAACTCCTCCACTGTTTCTTTTTCTTTCTGTTTTTTGTTTGTTTGTTTGTGTTTTTATTTCCTTGAGACAAGATTTCTCTGTGTAGCACTAGGCTGGCCTCAAACTCACTGCCCCTGACTCCAGAGTGCTGGGCTTAAAGGCCTGCTCCACAACACCTGCTCCTCTCACTGTTTATCTATGGCACGTCCTAGATGGGCGGGCACAAGCAGCTTTACCTCTTATAGTCTAGACCAGGTCCTTGATCAAGATGCTGGTTCACACTGGCAAGGGCTTCCTTCCGGTTCCGGCAGCCTTCTGGCTGCATCCTCGTGAGCTTGAGCCCCTTTTCCTCTTCTTTAAAAAAATGTTCGGGGTTGGGGATTTAGCTCAGTGGTAGAGCGCTTGCCTAGCAAGCGCAAGGCCCTGGGTTCGGTCCCCAGCTCCGAAAAAAAGAAAAAAAAACCAAAAAAAAAAAAATGTTCACGTTAGCTTATGTGTGTGGGTGATTTGTGTGCGTGTGTGTGTGTGTGTGTGTGTGTGTGTGTGTGTGTGTACGTACATGTGTGTGCCTGGGACTGGAGCTACAGAGAGCCATGAACCCTCATCTAGGTGTAGGAAATGGACCCTAGGTCTTCTGAGAGAGTGGCCAGTGTTCTCTCTCCAGACCCTTTTGCTCCTCTCTTGTGTGGATTCTGATCTCATCATACGTGTCTGTCCTAGTGACTTCATCTAAACCCAGTTGCTTCCCAAGGCTGTCACCACCTAATGCCATCTCACATTGGGGTTCAGGACATCCGTATATGAGTTTAGGGAGGGGTGGAACCCAGACATATAGCCTGTAACATAGTCTCTCCCCTTCTCTCCCAGGGTCCCGATGAGCCGCATTAGGGCTGTGGATAGGGAAGCCCTAGGTGTGGGCCTAGGCCTGGACACTGAGTTTAGTTACTTTGTTGAATCAGGTATCATATGGTTCTAGGTTGGATTCAAACCCATCAAAGCTGAACTCATCCTCCTACCCCAACTCCTAAGTGACTGGAGTAGTGAGTGCCCTTAGGAAGCAGAGTTTGAATAGTGTTGTGCTCCCCTGGGCTCTGGGGTGGGCTGGTCTCTGATAGTCAACATTTCACTGCAGGGCCAGCCCCTTTCCTCACTGCTCATTGGCCTCAGGCTCACTTGGCACTTGTGGGTGCTGCCTTAGGGGCTTGGCTCTCAAGGGCCCTTCGCTGAAGCAGTTTATGTATTTGTCACTTTTCTCCTGTGATCTGTGATCGTCAGACCGATCTCCTCCTGTTGCATCCACCCTCAGTACTCTTCAGTGTGTTGTAGGAGCTCCACACAGTGGAATGTTCACACAGTGGGAAGGGACAGCAGGGTTGGGTCCCACCCCTTCCCACCATCCTCTAAGCCCCCACCCCTACTTGCCAGCTACAGCTCTGGGCTGGGCTAATTATTTGTGTGTGTGTGTGTGTGTGTGTGTGTGTGTGTGTGTGTGTGTTCCTTTCAAAGTGATGAGGACATAAGGAAAAGGGGTCCCAAACCTCTTTACCCTCCAGGCCCCTGGGCCTGTGTATCTATACTTGACTGAAGGCAGCTGACGCCCTGGCTCCAATGTACTTGTGTGGAGCATGGTGGAATTATTCACCCCCACCCCCATTCCGTTCTCATTTCTTCATTTGAGAGCAGAGCCCCAGGTCCTCACCAGCCCTGAACCCCCATACCTTATCTATGAAGAAAGGGGTCCAGAAGGCCAGGTGCCTGAGACTCTGTCCCAAGTTTCCTCAGCTCATGGCTGGGGTCTTCCTTAGAGATCGCCATGGCAACCTTGATTTATCTCTGGTGGTTCCGTTGGGAAACCAAGGCCTGAGACATGGTTCAGAATAGAGCCCAGACCCTTGGCCTCTCTCCTCTTCTCCACCCACTGTGTGTGAGTTATTTACACTCTGCTGGGTGTAGGATCCAAGGCCTGAGTGGGTGAGGGTGGCCCAGATCCTGTTAGAGTCATGGGAGGTCATGCTCTGGCCTTGGCAGGGGCGTGGGTGCAGGCATACCTGAATGCCGGCCAGGCTCCTGGCATGCAGGGAGCAGTGAGAAGCACATTTTTACCTTTGGAGGAAATTCCTGAGAGGGAAGAGGTGGGAAGCAGCGTCTCCTAGATGCCTGTCTCCGTCTGTTTGCCCAGGTCTCACGCAGCCCTGTGAGAGGGAAGCAGGTGTTTAATGATGCCCCTCCCAGCCTGCCCTCCCTTTTGCTGAGGCAGAAGCTGGTGCCAGGCAGCCTCACCTCTCCCCTCCTGAACCCTTTCCGTGGCTATGGTTGTTTCTTGGGGGAGACAGGAGAAGGTACCCTATAAGGCCCCCTAACTCCGAGCCTTCCCCAGGGGTGAGGGGCATTCCTGCACCATTCACGTGTGCTCTGGTATGAGGTGAAATGATTCTCAGATACCAGGCCTCTTGGAGCTTAGGTGAGGCCTGGCCCACTTACATTTTTAAAGATTTTTAGCTGGGCAGTGGTGGTACATGCCTTTAACCCCAGCACTCAGGAGACAGAGGAAGGCAGATCTCTGAGTTCAAGGCCAGCCTGGTTTGACAGAGCAAGTTCCAGGACAGCCAGGGCCACACAGAGAAAGCTTGTCTTGAAAAACCAAAAATTAGAGATTCTGGATCTATTAAGAGAATGGGAAAAACATGTCCTAACAGAATTACAGAAGCCGAGTCTCATGATGAACCCGTGCGAATGCGCTGTGACAGTCGCCTCGCCGTGAGACGATGGCAGAAGTCGGTATTTGTGGCCACTTGAAACCTGTGTTCTGTGGTCCTGGTTATGTCCCGCCTTCCCAGTGTCCTTCCATCTTGGTTCTGAGCATTGCAGAGAGCCCTGTTTTACCAATAAGGAAGTAGAGTTTGTCCAGGGCAGGTGACCCTTGCCTGGAATCAGAGGTAAAGCCACGCAGGAACCCAGTACGCTGACTCCACGCGGGGCATCGGGGTGAGGGGTCGCTTCCCTCACCATACTGCTGCAGAGACGGTGAGTCTCTGCTGGGTTCCCTGCCCCCTCCTCCTCTGCCCGCTGCTAGCGGAATTGATTGGGTTAACTCAAGCTGTGAAGTGAGCTGGCGATTTGGGTGCTAATTAAAATGACAGGAAGTAAACAGCCTCCAAAATACCCAGCATGCGCCCCCTAAACCCACCAGGCCTGCGCACTTCATCTTTCCCCCAGCTTGGTGCAGTGGGCCTGTCTCCATGGCAACTGAGCTGAGCTGCAGAGATCAAAGCAGGAGCTGGGTTAGCTCCAAACCTGCAGAACCTGGAGCGGGTGAAGGATTTCTGGAAAGAGCCTGGAGAAAGGAACCCCCACCCACCCCAGATATCTCACCCTCTGATGCCAGCCAGTTGCGTCCCCTCCGGGACTCCCTGAAGCGTGTTTACGTGGCAGGAGAAACTATCATGGCCTGGGATTGGCCTTCCCGGTTCCACTTGACTTAGGTCTTCATCAGCTAACACCTATGGTGTCCTGGTTTGGGGGTCCGTATTGTGCCATGCAATTGCATGAGGTCCTCTATACGTCACTTAATATCCCAGAGTGCCACACAGAGATAGCAACATAAGTTTCTCTTAGGGCTTCTGTGAAGAGTAAACAAGGCAGGAGCAGGAAGTACTTAACTTAGCTTCCCCAGCAGTACTTGATGTGAAGACGTAGCTGTTGTTACTAGCGCGGTTACTGTGTACTGGGTGCTGGGCAGGGAAGTTGAACTTTATGTGGTGTCTTCCCTTAAGGAATTGGATGTGTAAATAAGGCAGAAGAAGCAGAAACATGTGGCTGGGTGTCACCAGAGCAACGCTAGACTCTCCAAGGTAGGCTAAGCAGGCAAGGGCGGGGTTGGAAAAGAGAATGCAGGAGCTGGGTTATGACAGACAACTAGCTGGTCTGGGTCAGACGTGAACATATGTGCAGAGTGGAGAAGGCAGCTGTGCAAAGCTATGTCCTACTGAGGGATCCCTGGGTGGACAGTGGACTCAGTGGCCAGACACAGACGAAAGATGAGCCTTCTTCTGGAGGTGTTGGGGAACCAGGGAAGGGTTTCTAAATGAAACGTTTATAGTGGTCCCCTCCTTTCCTATAAAAGCAATAGATGTTCATTGTAGAAAAATTTAAGATGGGGAGGGGTGATGCTAAACTCACTCTGCATCCCTGCCCTGCAGAGGAAACATCTGATAGAAGTAAGTTTTCTTAGTCTGTTTGTCTCTCTGTCCATCTGTCCACCCTTGTAAATAAACGAGTGCAAACTGCTCTGGTAGTAAATAGGACACACGTTAGAAAGAAAACAGCAGCCTGGGAAGGGTGAATGCAGAGCCAAGAAGGGATTCTACAGGGATTTCAGCTCGACTGTCTTGAAGAACTGGTGGGGACTGGAAAGGGTAGAGGGGTGGGGGTAGGAAAGGATCAAGGGGGCTTAGAGAGGGCAGCGTGACACTCTACATGTATTCGAAGCTCCCTCAGAGGGGACAGAATGGCTTCCCATGGCTCTGGCTAGAGGTGAAGAAATCAGACATAAGCCCAACATCAGAAGATGCATGGGTGGAGAGGGGACCATAGCTGTGAGCTCTAGCCTACTGGCCTGTACTCTGGCTGTCCAGAGCTTGACCAGAACCAACCCTCATCTTACGTGTGCACTGGGAGACTTACACAGTTTCTCCCTCCAATGACCCTGGGCCCGTGTGGCACAGGGGAGGAATTCTAGCTTTTGTGGATAAGAGGCATTTGACGGACATTCTCCTAGGGAAAGGCTCCCCAAGCCCTGTTAGGTGCGGGTGAGTCACAGCAGAACCATAGGACATCCTCTTTGCCGAGAAGACCCAGGTACCCTTGTCTGATTATTTCTCAGCCACTAATAAGCCCACTTGGGTGCCATAAATAGACATAGTGCAGGAAGCATGGGCTTCCCAGTAAGCCACAATCCTCTTCATCAGCCTGAAGATGGTTCTGGCTCCCATCTGACCTCAGCGATTCCCCTATTTTACCCCAGAATGACTGTTCCTGTGATGCCTGCAAGATGCCTGTCGCCCCTCCCTGTGACCCCTATGGGGAATGATTAGTCTCACATCCCCACTGGACTCTGTTCCCCAGCAATGACCCCTCTTTCCCCAACTTTCAGGGGCACGTCACCTTTTCATCTCTCGCCCCTATTTTCTGCACCCAAATCTGAGTCTCTGATTGATATAACAGCTCCCATGTGGGGCATGTTTCTCTGAGAGAGGCCAAAAGAGAAGTGGCTGAGCTTCAGAGGCCAGAAATGTGCCTGGGGCACTCCCAAGGGGAAGCAGGGACCCTGGGTAGCTGCAGGGTCTCCTGTTCCCATCCCCCTGGCTGGCTGCTTCCACCCCGGAGAGTGAGGAGCTAAGTTGCAAAGGGATTATGAACTAGGCATCCCTCCAGCCTCTCAGCAACTGCGCAGTGGGGTCACCGGACTTGGTACTGCTATTCAGAAAGACCTCCTCTGTCCCCAGAGTCAGCATGGAGGCTGCCTCCTCCTGGGGAGTGGGACACAGTATGGATGGAGTCTTAAAAGCCCTCCCTACTACCCCTTGAGTTTCTAATCAGACCTTCTTGGCCTTAAGCTTTAAGAAGCCACTTTGTACTGAGTCCCAAGTATTCTACAGTGGGTTTTGACTGAAGTCTGTGAGTGGACTCCAAAGCCCTCAGCTCTAGAGTGGCAGGATCACAGGAGATGAGAGATCACCTCAGACCCCGCCCACTGTGGTGTTTTAGCAGGTGGCTGGGGAGGGCACAGATCTTGATGGTCAAAGACAGCCAGTTCACATCTGTCCCCCAAACACTAGACAATCACAAGATCTCTGTCCTTGAAATGGGGTCTCAATATGTAGCCCAGTCCAGCCTTGAAGTGGATATCCTCCAGCCTCAGCTCCCGACTGCTGGAATGGTAGGCATGCAACACCATACTCCCCCCTCTTCCACTTTACAACCACACTGCTCCCATTTCCCAAGGGAAAAATGGGAGCAGCGGGAGACAGTCCCTGAAAAAGGCTGGTACCTCCTTCCTTCCGCCCAGCCTTGGTCATCGTGGCCGGCCTCAGCTATTTGATCATTCTCAGCCTGTTTCCCCGTCTTCTGTAAAGCAGGCTCCGGGCAGAGGACCCCTGCACCCCAGATGCTGTTGAACAAAGGCTAGAACTGAGCTGTCATCCTTTGCCTGCTCCTGCAAAAGGCCAAGTGTGTGTGTGTGTGTGTGTGTTTGTGTGTGTGTGTGTGTGTGTGTGTGTGTTTATCCTATGGCTTCCAGAGCAAGCCCTGAGCATTTGGACCCTGGTGACCTTTCTCCTGTCTGATCCTGAGCCCAAGGACTGGGAGACACCTGGCTCCTTGGGCATCCTGTGGTGTCCAGGGTGAGGAGAGCCATAGGGCAGGGGCTCAATGGGAGAGACAGAGAGGCAGGCAGAGACATCCTGAGAGCCAGGCCCTCTCTCCCTCCCTCTATCCTTCCCTCCCTGCTCTCCCACCCATCTCTTAATACCTTCCCTATCTATGGAAGAGACAGGAAGGCTGCACGAGTGTGAAAGCTGGAGGCTGTTCACAGAAATGGGGTCTGCTACTTCATTTCTGGATACAAACCATCTGGCACTGGCGGATGGCCTCAAGTGGCCCCGTGTTCATGTGCTACACATCTGTATGCTTCTGTGCAAAGCCATAGAAGGAAGGAGGAGGAATGTCACACCTGACTGCACACACATAACACACATGCACACACACATGCACACACACTCACATACACACACACACACACGCACATGATACATGCTCATAGGCATACATATATGTACCTAGGTAGGCCCGAATGAATGGTATTTTTAGTTTGACCATTGCCTGCTTGGCTCTGCCCTGGAAGTTTTCATTCCTGCTGTCCTGTTACCTGTTGGTTTCCAAAGCCCTCATGGGCATCTCTTCGCTGTTTGCCCCCGTTGTCTGATGCCAGTACAGCCCCCTCAGACATATGTCCTCTTCTCCTGGGTATAACAGCTAAACGCCAGGTCTATGCCACACCCACCCCTCCACATCTCTGAATGGGATATGGCAAAGACTAGGATGAGTTGCAGGTAGCCACATGTGGTTTCTCCTCAGTGTCCCGTGCAGAGAAAGCTGGTGGTTGGTTCTTCAGGATCCAGAAGCTGCTCCTATCTGCCTGGCAAGGTTTCTTCCAGACACTCTGGAAGCTGTTTGAGGGCCTTTAACAACCAGCCCCACCTCAAAGGACAGAGGGAAGAGGCAAAGAGTGTTGGTGCTTTTGTGAAAGGGAGGCGGGCCTGTGGAAAGCTTTTCTTCTTCTGGTCAGGCTGGGGTGGTTGGGCCATCCAATGCAACAGAATGGGAAGATCTCCAAGGGCCTTGGTCTCAGAGATCCCACGAGGTAGTGGGAAGAGAGGGCTTTCCTGGGCATCCGAGACCTGCTTCAGTGAAGGTGGGAGCTGAGTCACGTGATGGCACATCTCTGACTGTTCTGGTTTCTTCTGCCTGTGAAGAAGAAGCTGGCTCACGTGACCTGGAAGGACCTTTCAGGTTCCCCTGGACCATAATGATCAGGAAAACCATCACCGTAGGCACTGTTCCCTTCCCAGTGGGCACCATCTGAGCTTTGTCGGAAGGAAGGAACCCTGAGCAGACACTAGCTTTCCTATAGCTCTTCCTCACACCTCCCTCACAGGGTGGGCAGGTGACGGCAGGGTACGTGCCAAAGAAGAGGCTGCAGCAGGAGAGACTGGGTGCCGTTTCCAGATACCCCGGGCAGAGGCACAAGAAACACCATTTCCAGGCAGTACAGCCCCCTCAGACATCTGCCTTGGTATAGAGCCAGAGCTGGGCTGGGGTTTATTGTCAGCTCAGAACCGTGGGGCTTACCTTACACTTCCACAGTATAGTTTGTGTGCGTGTGTGCAGAAGACACAGGAATACAGGCCTCTAATTGGTGTTGCTGGGGGTGCTGGGTCTCTAGACTCATCACAATCAAAGTAGCCCAGGGATGCCCGGGTTCTGAGAGTGGGCCTCACAGCCACGTCTTTCTTCTTCTCCCCTCTGCTGATTTCCTGTGGATCCCATGGTGTTCTGTCTTCAGGAGGTAGAGGTGAGTACAATCCGGGCCTCTTCCCTGGCCAGCCACCGGTGTGGAGTGGGAAGTCCCGTGTGGGAGAGACTGGAACGGGTTCTAGGATATCGAGTGTGGGGAGGTTACGGGCAGTGCCTGGGTGGGCAGCTGTGGAAACAGTGGCCCAGGCCTCTCCCTTCCTCGTCTCTTCAGTTGACCTGAGATGTAATTGGGGCTCTTCCTCCCTCCCACCCCTCTGTCCCTTCCCAGGATGATTACATCAAGAGTTGGGAGGACAATCAGCAAGGAGACGAAGGTAGTATGTCCCTCTGGGTATGGGGGGAGGAGTCTGGCACCCACGGGGACAGAGGAGCAGTGACCTTGGGCACAGGACTTGAAGTCCTGAACTCTGGTTACCGAGGGCTGCTGGAGAGAGGCACCTCTGGGGTTGGGCTGGGGATCCTGGGTTCTCCTCGGGTGTTCAGGGTCCTGACCTTGGGTCCCCACAGCTCTGGATACCACCAAGGACCCCTGCCAGAAGGTGAAGTGCAGTCGTCACAAGGTGTGTGTCGCTCAAGGCTACCAGCGCGCCATGTGTATCAGCCGCAAGAAGCTGGAACACAGGTGAGTGACAGCAAGGAGCCCCAGGAGGGGCTGTTCTGCTCAGAAGGTGGGGCTCCATGGCCCTGTCCTTACCTAGGCATCTACTGTTTCAAAGAACATCGCTCACGGTCATCCCTCAGAACAAGGACACGTGACTACATTGTTTCTGAGCAGTGGTTCTCAACCTTCCTAACACTGCGACCCTTTAATACAGTTCCTCATGTTGTGGTGAAATTACTTTTCACTGCTACTTAATAACTGTAATTTTGATAGTTATGAATCATAATGTAAATATCTTTGCTTCCTGATGGTCTTAGGTGACCCCTATGAAAAGGCCATTCGACACAGAAGGGGTCTCGACCCACATGTTGAGAACCACTGTTTCAGGGCGTCAGGGCATCCACCATTGGTTCTACTGGATTGGTTGGGTGTGGCTCTGGGTCTGTGGTAAGAGAAGACGCTCCAGACAATTCTCTTTTAGGTCTTAATGGCCACCAGCAAGCAGAGGGCAACTTGGGCAGGAAGACATGGCCCCTGAGAAAAGACAGAAGAACCTGGAGGGAGCAGATTCCCATCCTGAGAGATGTTTCTGGGAGGAGGGGATGTCTGAGGATAAAGGAGATGGTATTTGTGAAAATGCAAACTTTAGGGTTCCCTGCAAATGCAGGAAGCACTGGTGTTGGAGTGTTCCCCTTCCCACTTGTCTCCTGGCTGTTGGTTGGAGGTGTGAGTTCCTAGTCATTGGAAAGCACCACAGGGAGCTTTGGGTGTCCTCAGCTTCATCTTGTGGCTACTGGCTTTCCTTAAATGAGGGATAAAGGAAGGGAAAGTGAGAGGGAGGGAGAGAGGGCAGGAAGGGGAGGGGGGAGAGAGAGAAGCAGAAAAAGAGACAGAGACAGAGATAGGAGCAGAAACAGAGAGACAGAGACAGAAGCAGAGACAGAGACAGAAGCAGAGGCAGACAGAGAGTGCCACATCTTACCAAACACACTCAGGACTAGAGAGTCACAGCTCCTCTCTGACCTGGGTGTCCTGTGTGTCTAAGACAAACGGGTTAGACCAGATCACCTGAAGCCCCTGTTCTGACATGTGGGGATTTCACGAAATATTGAAGACTGTAGCTTCTGAGGCCTGTGGAGGAGGAGGAGGCGTTGAGGCCCATTTTGGGGGTTTTATACCAACTCTTCCATTTTGCAAATGTTAATGAATTCCTCCACTGAAAACCATAACAGTGACTACTGAGTGATTAGACCCAGTGACTGACCGAACCAGACATGGCCCGAGACCTCTGCTTTGGTTGACCCCTCATGCAATCAGACCTGATAGTCTCTCTGTGAAAGGCCAACTGAGGGCCCCTGTCCTGCCTGGTTGGTCCATTTTTAGGAGCTGGTTTTGATGGGGGGATTGGGTGACGAGAGAGGTCGGGAGCATGGGTCTACTGTAGGCTGCTGGATTGGAGTTATCGGGCAATGTCTACTGGACCTTCTGGTAGGAATCTTTTTACCCCTGACCCCACATCTCCCCATCCCCACATCTCCCCCCGTCCATGTTCACAGGATCAAGCAGCCTTCTTTGAAACTCCACGGAGGCAAAGACTCCATCTGCAAGCCCTGTCACATGGCCCAGCTAGCTTCCGTCTGTGGTTCCGATGGCCATACCTACAGTTCAGTGGTGAGGAGCCTTGGCCATGTATGGGGTGGAGGTGGGGTGTCCCCAATGCCACGGGGAACAGAAGGAGCCCCCACAAAGGTTCCTAGGATTAGTATGGGACTCTGTCAGTACGTTCAATGCAGCTGTTCAGCCCTGGTCAGGGTGAGCTGACCTTTGGCAGGCAGAGGGCAGGGAAGAGATATGAAGAGATGTTTGGGCAGGTAATGCAAGCGGAGAAGCCAGGGAAAGGCTCACAAAGGTGCTCAGAGGCCTGGATGGAAGGAGGGGAGCTCTTGTGGTCAGTTGCTAGAGAGAATGAAGAACTTGTACACTGAGGACTTTATGCTCACCAGCCAGCAGAGGGCGATGTGGACAGGACACTGTCCCCATCAGAAGAGGTAGGGAAGAAGTGTTGGGGGTGGGAACAGGATCCTACCTTGTAGAATTTTGAGAGGAAGAACGGGATGATGTCTGTGAAACCATTTTGCAAACTCAAGCGTTCTAGGGGAGCACAGGTGATGGCTAGTAACATCTCTAGAAGTAAACACTAGGGTGTTTAGCTAGGGTTGAGTTAGGAGACCCCGGGTGTTTGTGTCTTGTTGTTTTTTTTTTCTTTTTCTATTTTCCTGGTGTGTGTGTGTGTGTGTGTGTGTGTGTGTGTGTGTGTGTGTGTGTGTGCATGCATGTATGTATGCATGTGTGCATGTGTGTACATGCATGTGTGTGTACATGTTACATGTTTGCATGTGTGTGTACATGTTTACATGTTTGCATGTGTATGGGCCTAGGTTGATGCTGGGACTTGTTCTCCATTGTTCTTCCTTCTTAGTAATCGGGTTAGCGTTTCTCAGTTAAACCGGAAGTCCACCATATTGCTAGTCTTGTCAGCCAGACTCTTCAGGCTGGAGGGACAGTTGGGTCCACAGGGTTCTACCTGGCATTTCTGGGAATTCGAACTCGGATTCCCGTGCTTGTGCAACAGCATTTTAACACCGACCATTGTCCCAGCCCTGGAGAGCCTTTTGGTTGGCATAGGATGCAGGTATAGGATAAGAGTTTCCTGCTCAGGTTAAAGTTACTGAGGGGGCACAGGAGACAGCACAGAGGAGTTGAGAGGAAGAGGAGGAGAAAGAAGTGGGATGCAGATGAAGAGGAGGAAAACTGTCCTGGAACAGAGGACAGGCATCTTATGGGCAGGAAGCTGCCGGGAAAGGTCCAGGAGGTCTCGCTTCCACCTCAAGCTCATGGCCCTGGGCGTGGCCGTGGGCCTCCCTTGGCCTTGATGTGTAGTGGGTTGGTCTGACGTTATCTGTATTTCCCTTTTCTTTTTTTTCTTTCTTTCTTTTTTTTTTCCGGAGCTGGGGACCGAACCCAGGGCCTTGCGCTTGCTAGGCAAGCGCTCTACCACTGAGATAAATCCCCAGCCCCGTTATCTGTATTTCAATGTTAATTTGGGCCCTTAAAATTGGTTGTCCTAGAGAAGAGGGAGTCTGTATACAGACTCCCCTTAGCCAAGTGATCTTGTCTCTAGTTAGCTGTGATTGGTCAATAAAGATGCTAATAGGCAACGGTTGGGCAAAGGAGACATGGGCAAAGGGAGAGTTGAGGTTTTACAGGCTTGGGTCAGAGAGGTCCACCAGGAGGAGAAGGAGAAAGAAGCAGCAGCCATTGGTTAAAGTCAAGAGAGCATGGCCCTAAAGGTTGCCCTGTAGAACTAAGAGCAGATAAAACATAGTAAGTAATAACTTGGGGTTATCGATAAGAGAGTAGATTCTAACAGAATAGAGGGTGGGCAGCTGCCCAGCCCTTGTGCTGCTTAAGACTTATTATAGATATAAACACCGTGAATGTGTATTTTTTTAGTCCTTGTCTACTCCCAGAGGAACTCAATGATCAAGGCGGGGTAGAATCCCGGGCTGGGGTTTTAATAGTCACTGCTACACTGATGTTCTCTAGCAAGCCCAAGCCCCATGGCCCTTCCTTCGAGTGGTAGGGATTCAGGGCCCCTGGCGGCAGGCCCCGTAGTTGAGCCCCCACGCCCTAGCCTGAGCTCTGTCGCGCAGTGCAAGCTGGAGCAGCAGGCATGTCTGAGTAACAAGCACCTGGCGGTGAGGTGTGAGGGCCCCTGCCCCTGTCCCACGGAGCAGTCTACTGCGTCTACCACCGACAGCAAGTCAGGTAAGAGAGTGTGACCAAAGCTAGATCCGGGCTGTTGGACCTAGCCAGGAGGCCTGGGCATCCTTCAGGACTGTAGGATAGTTTGCAGAGTGGGAAGGCACTGTCGGCCATAACAGGAACCTGTATAGTTTGGGGTCCTGGTAACGGAGAACAGAAAGCTGGGGCTTCGTCTCTTTTTTCTTCCCTGGGTGTTGGAGAAGTGGGTGAGAAGAAGGTAGCCCCCCTGCAAGGAGACTGACTAGTTTGAGTGGGAGGGAGGGGAAGAACGAGGAGTGGGGATGGGGAATGGGAGGGGAGGAAGCTCCTCCCACTTCCCTCTTTTGCTTCCCTTAACATTGCCCATGCTCCCAGCCTGCTGCTTCATCCCACCCAGCCCCAAACCTCTGCTCCGTCTTCATTGCAGAGACCTGCACAGGGCAGGACCTGGCCGACCTGGGGGATAGGCTTCGTGACTGGTTCCAGCTCCTTCGTGAGAACTCGAAGCAGAATGGCTCAGCCAGCAGCTCCTCTAGCCCTGCAGGTGGCATGGGGAACTGATTCTCTGTCTGGGTTGGGGTGAGGTGGGGAAGACAGGAAGGGGCTCAGCAGACAGGTGTCACAGGGCCAGTCCACTTCTGTCCTCTCCCTTTCAGATTCCAAGCCCACGATGTGAGCCCCCAAAGAGCTTTACCTTGCAGTAGAGTGGTTGGTCGGCTTTAGCCATGATACGATGTGGGTGCCATAGCTCAGTCCCTCCACGGGGTAGCCAAGGAAACTGAAGAAATGCTGTTTTGTGGGCTCGAGGATATAGCAGAGAGAGCTTGGCTGGGAGAGCACTGCCGAGCATACTCACAGCCCTGGGTCTGATCCCCAGAACCCAAGACACATCTTCAGAAAGGCTTGTAAACTAGGCTTCAAGTGGTTCTGTTACGGTTCTGTGTGGGGGTAGAAGCAAAGGCCTTTGGCTGTCCTTTACTTTCCCTCCGTACCCTGAGGTTAAGTTTCAGACTACCCTGACTCTGAACAGAGGTCTGGGGCTGAGATACATAGAAAGATGGATGGACAGACAGATGGACAGCAGAGCCTACCTGAATTCTAGTCTCCCCTCCAGGGTTGGACAAGAGCCTAGGGGCCAGTTGCAAGGACTCCATCGGTTGGATGTTCTCTAAGCTGGACACCAGTGGAGATCTCTTCCTGGACCAGACAGAACTGGCTGCCATCAACCTGGACAAATACGAGGTCTGCATCCGCCCCTTCTTCAACTCCTGCGACACCTACAAAGATGGCCGAGTCTCTACTGCTGAGTGGTGCTTCTGTTTCTGGAGGGAGAGTAAGTACTGCCTGTGGCTCTCGGGCACCGACTTCTTCCTCCCTGTGGGGCTCAGCTTCAGCTCTAGCCTCTCTTTTGGAGTCACAGTGGTAGCCTCTTACTCACATGCTTGGGCTCAGAGCCTTCTCAGCTCATCTTGCTGTATCCATCCGGGCTTCTCTCACTGATTAGAACCCAGGGTAGGGACCTTCACATGTACAACACATGTGAACTCGCAAATATGTACACATACACATAGACACACAAACATAAGATAAACACACGTGTATAAGTATGAATGTGATGTTTCAGGGGCCCCTTGGAGAATCTGAGTGGGGGTGGGGGAGGGAGGGTCTTGAAGCCAAGGACACAGATGTCACATCTTCACCCCAGACAGGTGATCGTGTAAGTCATCGTTAGACCACACATGAAGGCTTTTTTTTTTGAGACAGGATTTCATACACCCCAAGATGGCCTGGAACTCACCATGTAGCTGAAACTATAGGCATGCACCAACCACACCTAGATTTTTTTTTTTTTTTTAAAGATTATTGGGCTGGAGAGATGGCTCAGTGGTTAAGAGCACTGACTGCTCTTCCAGAGGTCCTGAGTTCAATTCTCAGCAACCACATGGTGGCTCACGACCATCTGTAATGGGATCTGATGCCCTCTTCTGGTGTGTCTGAAGACAGCGACAGTGTACTTATATACATAAAATAAATAAATCTTTTTAAAAAATCTTTTTTTAAAGATTTATTTATTTTTATATGAGTACACTATAGCCATCTTCAGACACACCAGAAGAGGGCATCAGATCCCCTTACAGATGGTTGTGAGCCACCACGTGGTTGCTGGGAATTGAACTCAGGACCTCTGGAAGAGCACTTGGTGATCTTAACCGCTGAGCCATCTCTCTAGCTCCCACCCCAGTTTTTATTTTTATTGTTTTTCTTTCATCTTTTGGAGACAGGGTAGCATGTAGACCAAGGTGGTTAAAACTCACTCTGTATTCCAGGCTGGCCTTGGACTTGTGGTGTTGTTTGTCTCCTGAGTGCTGGGAGTACCACCACGCCTCCTGCTTGGCATTTGTCAGCCGTGTGTGCTTAGATCCAGAGCAGGCTCTGTGCTTAGAAATCACCTAGGCCAAGGGGCAATTGATGGAGAAGTTGAGGTCTCTAGTGAGCTGCCCAGTGCCTCTGCTGACCACGGTCAAAGTAAGAAGCATCTGCAACCAAAGGCCAAGGCTTGGCTAGGGCTCCACCATGTGCTAAGCTGGGGTCCCAAATAAGTGACCCACATCCTTGTGAGTTCACTTTCTGGGAGATAACAATGTCTAACTCTGAGGCTCTGTGAGCACAAACTAAGGAAATCTGGACCCACAGTACCATGGGAGTCACGCCTCCCTCAGTGGTGCTGAGGCCTAAGACCTTTTCTATCTTCAGTGTGCTGACCAGCCTGCCTGCTGCCTGTGCTCCCTCAGTGTATCCACTCCCCAGGCTGCTGATGTCCATCCCATGTCTTCCGAAGACGCAGAAGGCTTAAGCTGTCCTGTTTTACTATCAGGCAGATATCTGGTTTGGAAGGCCATGGTCTCCCCAAGGACCCAGACAGTAGAGACAGGCCACCAGTTATGTTCAGGCCCGGGGTTAAGTCTAACGTCTAATCTGTTCTCCTACGGTTTCTCAGCCTGTGGTGTCTGCCTGTCCCTACTGCCTCTTTTGAATTTTGTTGTTGTTATGTGGGTTTGTTTGTTTTGATTTTTGAGACAAGGACTCACTATCTGACTGTGGATATCCTAGAACATTCTATGTAGACCAGGCTAGCCTTAAACTCATAGCTATCCACCTGTCTCTGACTCCAGAATGCAGTAGTTAAAGGTAGGCACCACCATGCCCAGCTTTCTTTTGAACTTTTTAGCTCATCCTGTGAGAGCCAACACCCTCAGAGAACCTTGGGGCTCTTGTGATCCTTAGCCTCTCTTAAGCAGTGATGGCCTCCCTTAACTGGACGCTGGGTGTCTTCATCCAACAGCCTTATATCAGTTTGGGAATCCTAGTAGGATTGGGGCGTGCCACCACCACCCTGGTGTGGCCTGATGTGAGACCAGGTGGTTTTGTTGCAGAGCCCCCACAAAAGGTTCTAAGTTTGGGGGGCTCAGGGTGTTTTCAGCTCCATGGGCCAATCCTAAGGCTGCTTCTCTCTACAGAGCCCCCCTGCCTGGCAGAGCTGGAGCGCACACAGATCCAGGAGGCAGCCAAGAAGAAGCCAGGTAAGGAGGGGTGCAGAGGAGGGAGCTAGAGATGCTACCCTGCACTTTCTTGAGGGTCAGAGGTTTCAATTGCCTTGCTTTACAAGGAACCTAGAAGAGGCCCCTGGCATAGGAAAACATCTTTCTTGGTTTCATTGGCTTGTTAGGCAGGAGTCTCCTCAGGGAGTATGTTTAAACACTTGGGCTATCCAGACCAGGGCAGGAGAACCATCTACTTACATTCACTGGAACAGGTGTGTGTCTGAGGCTGGAATGGGAACCCCCTCCGTGGGAGGTGCTCATTCATATTCTAAATGAACACCCTGGAGAGATGAGAGAGACCCAGGTCAGACTCAGTCAGAACCGATGGGTGAGGCAGACAAGGTTCTTGGCCACATAAAGCCTTCGGCCAGCCTAGCCATGGGAACACTCAGCACGTAGAGTTGGGAAGAAAATTCTCAACTCAGACTGCTGTGTAGGGGCTGAGGGAGAATGCAGGTGGGCATAAGTCTCCTGAGAGGCCAGTAGAGATCTTCTGGGGCACTAGCCTTGGAAGGGGTGTGGGTTATGTCTTGAGGGAGGGTAATAAGCCAGGCACATACACTGATGGCATCAGGAAAAACCTTGAGGTCTCAATAAAAACCCAACTCAACCAAACAAACAAAAACACAGGGCCTTGTGGCTCCTTGAGAGTTACATGATTGGACGCACAAGACCAGCACGTTGAATGAGCACCCATAGGACTGTGCTGGCCAGGCCTACTGGCTTCCAGCCTTGGTAAGGAAGCCACTCTATCATCCACTTCCCAAAGCAGGCCCCAGTGCCTTAGATTCTCCACTCTAGCGTACCTAAATGCCACCCTGGCTGTCTCTGTGGTTCTTATCTGCCCTCCCTGCTCCCACCCCGTCTAAAATGTCTCAGAAGATGCCTTGTGGACAGTCTGAGGGCCTGAGCAAATAAATCCTGAAGAAGGAAGAGAAACTCCACATTCCTAGCTGGAGAGAAACCAAGAGTGGGATCAAGCTTTCTAACATATGAGGCCAGCCTGTCCTCCAAGATGGAGGCCATGAGACCCAGGAAACAGCAGCACTTGATAGCATCCTCAAAGGAGCCAGAGCATGTGATACAAGGATGCTGGGGAAGGGAGGTCTTCCGGTCGGTAGTCCTGAGTGTCTGGTGTCTTAAGGGCTGGGCGTCAGTACCAGGCTGGCCAGGTTCTCAGGCCATCTAGGCCCCTGCTCACCCACTCCAGAGCCCACACTCCCAGCTCTCGCCCTAACCCTCAGGTATCTTCATTCCGAGCTGTGATGAAGATGGTTACTATCGGAAGATGCAGTGTGACCAGAGCAGTGGTGACTGCTGGTGCGTGGACCAGCTGGGCCTGGAGCTGACCGGCACACGCATGCATGGGAACCCTGACTGTGGTAAGGAGCATGTGGCTAGTTCTCAGGGTCACGTAGGTGGGGCAGGACTCCAGGCTGAGAGAGTAGATGCCGCGTGGAGGTTCCTTACTGGTCTTTCGCTTGTTTTCCCAACAGATGACATCGTGGGTTTCTCCGGGGACTTTGGAAGCGGTGTCGGCTGGGAGGATGAGGAGGAAAAGGAGACAGAAGAGGCAGGCGAGGAGGCTGAGGAGGAGGAGGGTGAGGCGGGTGAGGCAGATGACGGAGGCTACATCTGGTAGATGGCCCTCGAAGGCCTCGGCAGGCCAGGGTGCCGACGGCCAGAAAGACAGGCCAGAAGAGACCTGGACAGCAGCAGGCAACTTAGCAAATGGATCCGGAAGTCAGCGTGAAGGACCCTGGCTCCAGTGGGGACTGGAGAGTGTGGCTTGTGTGACTGGTGTGTGTGTGTGTGTGTGTGTGTGTGTGTGTGTGTGTGTGTGTGTGTGATGTGAGTCACCTAGAGGTCCCTTCCTTCCTGTGGTTATTTCTTTCCCGTTGTTATCGATGTTCAAATGCACACTTTCACACACATGGACACACCAACAGACCAAAATCAATGTGATGTGATGCCCCAGATCCTGTCCCTCAGGCCAACACCTCGACCCAGGTCCTGCCCTGCTCAATCAACCTTACCCCCTCCTGCCTTTCTTCCTTCCTCTCCTGAGGCCAGAGAGGGAGGGCAGGAAGCTGGAAGCTGAGCATCCTCCCCAAATCGGGCTGATTTGATGTGAAAGCCCCACCATGGTGTGTGGTGGTGAGGCAGGACCTGTTCATACAACAAGGCTTACCCTTCTGCTGACATCCAGAGAGCTGCTTGTGGGTGTGTTCAGCCGTGACCTCTGGGCTGTACGTGGCTAAGGATAGCTATCCATGTGGCCCAACACAAAACAGGAAACTTACTTAAAAATAGGGTTTTTTGGGGCTGGGGATTTAGCTCAGTGGTAGAGCGCTTACCTAGGAAGCGCAAGGCCCTGGGTTCGGTCCCCAGCTCCGAAAAAAAGAACCAAAAAAAAAAAAAAAAAAAGGGTTTTTTGGTTGCTGCTTTTGGGTTTTTGATAATTGGATTGGGGAGTTCTTGAATGTGGGCTTTGTAGATGACAATACTATTACAACATCAAAAGGTTGGACACACCCAATAGGTTATCTCTTAGCCTAGTCCTGAGTAACCAGAGATAGCCCAGCAGAACAGGCAGAGACCATGAGGCAGAGGAGGAGGGTAGGTCCCTTGATACCAGGCCTCAGATTAACCCAGTCAGCACCTGTTGCCTCCTGGGGCTCTAGGCTGCTTTCTTGGCAAATGGGGGCTGTCATCATGCAGTTCAGTTTTGAGGGCTCGCAGCCATGACCTCTGTTTCCTGGCAAGAGTCCCTTTGTCCTAAGGAGCAGAGGAACAGAAAGCAGCACACGTCTGCCCACCTCCTCCCTGACCCTGTAGGAAACGATCCCCTCTTGTCCAGAGAAAGGTATGTCTCTGAGATCCTGTGAGAAAGCATCAGGAAGCTGTGACTTCCTGTGCCCAGAGATAGTCCTGGAGGAGAGGCCCCGATACCTTAGTCCTCTCAACCATGGCTTCCCTCTGTCTCAAGGGTCCCCAAGATGGCCCTACTAGAGCCGTGCCCCAGACTCTATTTAAAGCCCCACCACATATATGAATAGAGAGCAATGTATCAGAGGGGACCACACTGGGCAGCTAGGCCCTGAGGCCATGCCTCAGTGTGAGGGGCTTTTACCCAGATGCCCTGTGGGGTTTTGTGTGTTTATTGATTCCCACTGCACCCCCTCTCAAAGGAAATTCCTTAAAATATTTGATGAAGAATTTCTTACCTGTACTTGGGCCACTGATACCCTTTGGTATGTGCGTGCGTGCGTGTGTGTGTGTGTGTGTGTGTGTGTGTGTGAGAGAGAGAGAGAGAGAGAGAGAGAGAGAGAGAGAGAGAGAGAGAGAGAGAGAACACCGAGGGCCACCCTGACGGCTAGGGAGAGTGAGGACAGCCCCCTGTGTGGTGGAAGGCTGGGCAGCTACTGGGGTTCTTGTGCTAGGGTTTCCAGGACAAAGCCCCAGTCTGGCTGTCCCCCAGCATCTCAGGGGCACTAGCTGGTTACATCCACTGAGTGTGGACTTTAGGGAAGAGCCTCATCCTTCCCATCCCTTCCCGCCACCCTGGAATGGCCACCTTCCTTGTCATCTCCTGGGGCAAATACAGAAATGCCACTAAGCTCCATAAAGTGCTTCTCATTCCACAACACAGTTCTGACTCTCCGGGTGACTGTCCCTGATCCCATCCCCTTCCTCCTCCCTCCCTTCCTCAGGCCTCTGCAACCATCCTCTGGTCCCTGGCTCAGTCACATCAGCCCTCTGCATTATAGAAGCAGCCATCCCTCCTCCTCCTCCTCCTCCTCCTCCTCTTCCTCCTCCTCTTCCTCCTCCTCTTCCTCCTCCTCCTCCTCCTCCTCTTCCTCCTCTTCTTCCTCCTCCTCCTCCTCCTCTTCCTCCTCCTCCTCCCCTTCCCCCACCCCCTCCTCCAGCTGGAGTTACTTGAAACTTCCTGCTCTCGATAGGACGGAGTCTGATTCTTCCTCTGCCGTAGCTGGATTCCCAGAACATCCCGGGTAGCTGTGAAGGATTTCAGACTTTCTGGGGTGGGGATGGGGTGTTGTGGAGGAAGAAGCATCCCCTTCTTTCGCCCTGCCCCACTGAGGGGGCTGTGCTCTGTGTGTCCCTGGATCTTCTGGTTTTGTATCTGACTTTGTAAATATGTTTTAGGAAGAAAGCAGAAGGTATGGAGCTTGACTGTGGCAGGCCTCAGGGATCCAGAAGTTTGTCCCCCTCTAAAGTGTCCCCCCCGTACTGCCCTTCGCCCCCACTGAGACTGAGTCTCACAAGGGTAGACAGAGCAGTTGTCCCTGGTGGGGCCGAAGGTCCCCAAGTAGCTTCTGGTTTCCTCAGGAACGAGGTCCCAGGCCAGACTATTGTCAGTCCTAAGGCCTCATCCTTGAATAAGCTGCCTACCCAGTTCCCCCATGCTCCTGCCTGCTCTCGCTCCCTTGCTATGGGCAGGAGAGCTAGGGCTGTGCTGGAAAGAGTTCAGCCAAACTACAGCAGCACCCCGCCTTGCCGGGCCCTGGAGCTGCCCTACTAAGACCCTCCATAGCCCTTGGGTGCTGGGAGGGATGGCGTAAGTTGGGGCAGTTTGAGGTTGGAGGGAGTAAATGTGCCTTGAGAGACACTCAGAGGTCCCAGGGAGCTCTGGCAGGAGGCAAAGTTGGTGAGAGAGTCATGGGACATCTTGACTTCCCTCCAGTGTTTCATAGGAGTCCACGTGATGGGTGGGCACAGGTCCGTCCTTACTCCGGCCCCCTCCCTCCCCTGGTTTGGGTTGGTACCCGTCTGGCTTTTCTTGAGCTTTATCTGCTTTCGGCTTCTCCTCTAAGTGGGTAGATGGGGTCTTTTGATATCGGCTCCCCAAAGCCTGAGCCCACAGGCCTGGGAGAGAACCAGGGGCCCGTCTTTGATACCTGGGTCATCACGAACCCTTCTGCCTGCAGTTGTCCCAAGGAAGGACCTGGGGGTGCAAAAGGAGATTCAAGACATCTGTAACAAGTCAGGCAGAGCAACCCGCTTCTTAGCCCGTGTCCCACTTAAACTGAGCTTAGAGTTAAACATTGTGGTCAAGTGCTTGGGTTCCGTCTGTAGATTTAAGTGCTGACGTTGTATTTCCCAGTAATCTTAGATGTCTTTTGAAAAACTGAACAAGTGTTAGACCTGTGTGTGCGTTGGTGGGCACTCAAGCATCCCATGGGTGACCCCGTTCTCTCCCCTTCCTCCGTGACACATCCACTCCTGCCCCGCCCACCCCCACTTGCCTCCACCCGGGGCCCCTCACTTTGCTGTGGTCTTTATCTGCCTGTTACTCAGCCTAAGGAAACAAGTTCACTCTACACACGCATAAAAGAAAGCAAATGTTATTTTTAAGAAAATGGAAAATAAAAACTTTATAAACATCACCTGCCGAGAAACCTGTGCTTAGTCTCTTAGTGTTGTTGTCCTAAGGGTCGACCTTTGCCGATGAGACCCCATGGTCCAGACTACCTCCGTCAGCTGTGTGTTCTTACCATTGCAAGAGAGACCTCAGAGAAGGCAAGCCTGATTCATCCACAGAGGACCAGGCACGGTTTGAAATGCTTAGCGTTATTGCAAAGTTGCCTCCCGTCTAAATTAGCCTCTCTGTCGGTAAGCACACCCCTGCGTCTCGGCTACAAAACAGAGATAAAACTGGATGTGCGGTAACACGTTATGGGCCTTTCCCTCATGGTTTTTCCTTTAATTAAAAAACATCGCACTTATTTATCTTTTCTGCATGTGTGTGTGCGTGCCTGTGTGCGCGTGCATGCATACACACGTGTGCTCTCATGCACAAGTGATGACCACGTGTGGAGAGGTCAGAGGACAACTTGAGGGAACTGGCCCTGTCATTCCAGCGAGTGTGGGTCCTGGGGATCATTCTGGCTGTCATGTTTGGTGACATGACCTTTCCTGTGCCCACTGAGCCATGTCTAAGTTTTTTAAAATCAATCATAAGGGTCTGGGAGATAGCTCAGTTGAGTAAAGTCACATGACTTGTTTTGATTCCTGAGACCAGTATGGTGGAAGGAGACACTTAACTCTAGCAAGTTGTCCTTTGACCTACACACTTACACATGTGTGCTGTGGTACACACACGATGCCCTCACCCCATATACACAACAGAAATAAACATACAGAAAAGTAAAACGACTTAGTAGGTGCATAGTATTGCCCATTGTGATTTCCCCTGGGGTTTGTTGGACACTGATTCTGCCCTGTTAATATAAATAGTACATTGTGATGGGTTATTTCCCTAGCCCAGAGTCCCAGAAATAGAATGGCCACGTGACAGGTAGAAGCTTTGTTTTCTTTTCCTCCCTCCCTCCCTCCATCCCTCCCTCCCTCCCTCCCTTCCTTTATGTATATGAGCGCTCTATCTGCATGTACACCTGCACGCCAAGAGAGGGCACCGGATCCCATTACAGATGGTTGTGAGCCACCATGTGGTTTCTGGGAATTGAACTCAGGACCTCTGGAAGAGCAGTCAGTGTTCCTAACCGCTGAGCCGTCTCCCCAGCCCCTCTTCCTTATTTTAATGCAGGCTGGCCTGGAACTCTGTAGGCCAAACTCATAGCAAACCACCTGCCTCTCCTGCCTCAGCCCACGAGTGCTGAGGACACAGGCACCACGCCACGCTCAGCCTGTTTTCTAAAACGCGTAATATGAAAGTTGCCACACAGCCTTTCTGATATTTTCAAACAGCACCACAACCTAATTCTAGAACTTTCCTCATAGTCGTAAGCTGGGGATGGAACCCAGGATGCTGTGTGAGCTAAGCACGCAGTCCCAGTGAACTTAAGCCACAGGGCAAGCCTGTCACAGCAAACGGCTTTTTCAGGAAGGCTGGCCTGTCTGTCAGAGGCAGCCCATCAGCAGCATATGCTGTGTGAGGCCCCTCTGTGCTGGCCTGCACACAAATACCGATTTCCTAGGCCTTGGCCAGTTGGCAAAAGAGCCACACTACACTGGAGACTGCTATACTGTGACTCTTCCACTCATAGGCCTTGCACTGTGGTTTCAATAAGAGACCCCTGAGGGCCATGTGTTAAAGACTTGGTACCCTGCCTGATGGCTCCAAGTGGGTAGCTTTGCTTCTGCACCAAGTGGACAGCTTGCTCCACCTTGGGCTCCTTTAACAGTGATTCTTCTCACGGTTTGCACAACATACCTGATAAAAGCAACACCAGAAAGAAGGGCTTGTTCTGGCTCAGGGTTCGAGGATACAGTCCATAAGAGTGGGGAAGGCATGCGGCAGGAACGTGAGGCGCGTGCACCCCAAGACGGAAAGCAGAAAAGGGTAAATGAGGGTACTCATTTTCCCACCACGTCTCTATTTTAAAATTGATCCGAGACCCCAGCCCCTGGGACAATGCCGCCCATATTCAGAATGAACCTTCCAGCATTAGTTAAACCTGTCTGGAAATCTTCACGGATTAACCCTGAGGTGTGTCTCTTAGGCAATCCCAAATCCAGTCAAAGTGACAGAGAGGTGGACCTCCCCACCACAACCACACCCCCAAGGCATGAGGCCTAGTGACCTTGGACCAAAACCTCAGAAATCACTTCCGAAGACCCTTCCATTTAAGCTGCTTCAGCTGCCCAGCGTCATCCCTCCCTGACGGTGTGAGAGTGGGGTGTGGAAGGCAGACCCCACCTGGGAACTTCAACTCTAGCAGGAAGACCAGCAATCTGCAACCATAGGTAAGTCCTCTGAGTTCAGAGAGAACCACTCCATGGTTCAGGACTTGGGCCTATCACCAGCCCCGGCTCGAAGCTGGTTTGTTGAAGTCTTTGGGTCAGCTCCAAGGAGGCTGCACAGTTGATGACCAGTTCCCCTGTGAGAGCCCTCCTTGAGAGCATCCTCAACTTTCAAGGAAAGTTTGGCTCTTCTGCTTCGCGGATTAGCATTTATTCTGAAATAATTCACCCACTGTTCACGTATCCCAGCAGTCTGGATGCCCGTGGCTGCTTGGGCTAGTACCACACAGAGTGTTACTGGGGACAGACCCAGGACAACTGGAAGCAAAGGCTGAAGCCATCCAGACTTACAGGGTGCCCACTGATCCCAGGCTTCCCTGGACATGTCCCTGTTTTCAGCCAGTCTCTCACCCCTCTGCCTAGCATCTTGCTTCTCCCTGGTATTTAGACTTCTGGGCATTGGGCAGAATACCTATTGACTTCACTCGAGTTTTGGGGGAAGAGAGCTGGGGTTCAGGAACAGCTGTGAACAAACCTAAGAGAAATAAAAGCCAAACACACACAGACACAGATCCATACAGGTCACCCCCTGCCACCCATCTGCCCAGCACTGTGACCACCACGCTCATCTCAGGAGGGAGGGAGAGCACTCAACTGAAACCAAACAAAGCCACACCATACGTATAGACATTTAACCGGCATGTGACATCAGAGAAACTGTCGGCGGGACACGGTGGGATATGTCAGAACATACAACGTGCAGCAGGCAAACCGGGGCACTGCTACGTCTGTCTCCACAAACATCCGTCGTTCCTTTGTCTTAACAACATTCAAAGTCCTCCCAGAAGGGTTTCATGGGGGACAAGAGTTAGTTCAAGAAAAACACCGAGTTGGGCTGCTGGGAAATAATTTATTAGAGAGCTTGTTTACGCCATGGGCAGACAGGAATGACAGTAGAGCAGCGGCTTCTAGGAGAACCTGGGCCCTAGAACCAGAAACTGAAGACATGGCAGGCTCTCTGAAGACAGGAAGTCAGGGTCCACACAGCGGTCATGGGCCTCTTCCGTGAGGATGGGGGAGCGAACCTACAGCCAGGCTCTCTGATTCCCAGGAAGGAGGCAGGGAGCAGAATGTGTGGCCACCAACACAGCCTCTGTAGTTCCTTTTTCTTCAAGTTGTCAACATCTTC